>NW_025814351.1:0-39535 GCF_018902025.1 Drosophila willistoni
TACATCAAAGATAACGGATTAAAGACTCAAAATGGCGTGGTACCAGACTCAAAATGCGGCTGTTAGAATGGTTCCAGCAGCTCGTATGGCTTCTATTTAAAACATGGCGGCTTAAAGACTCAAAATGGCGACTAGAAGATTCAAAATGGTGCTGTAGAATTGTTCTACCTGCTACATCAAAGATAGCGACTTAAAGGCTACAAGGCTCAAAATGGCGGGTTAGAATGGATTCAGCAGCTCGTATGGCTTCTATATTAAAGATGGCGGCTAAAAGCCTCAAAATGGAGGGTATACGATTCAAAATGGCGGCTGGTAAAGTTGTTCTACATTCTACATCAAAGATAGCGGCTTAAGAGTCAAAATCGCGGGTGGAAGATTCAAAATGGCGGCTGTAAAATTGTTCTACCTTCTACATCAAAGATAACGGCTTAAAGACTCAAAATGGCGGGGTGGAAGAATCAAAACGCGGATTAGAAGCATTACAAATGGCGGCTTTAGAATTGTTCTAACTGCTACATCAAAGATAGCGGCTTAAAGACTCATAATTGAGGTACAAGGCTCAAAATGCGGCGTTAGAATGGTTTCAAGCAGCTCGTATGGCTTCTATATTAAACATGCCGGATTAAAGACTCAAATGACGACTAGAAGATTCAAAATGGTGGCTGTAGAATTTTTCTACCTGCTACATCAAAGATAGCGGCTTAAAGACTCAAAATTTGAGTGTACAAGGCTCAAAATGGTGCGCGTTAGAATGGATTTCAGCAGCTCGATATGGCTTTCTATTTAAAGATGGCGGCTAAAAGCCTCAAAATGGAGGGTATAAAATTCAAAATGGCGGCTGTAAAGTTGTTTTGCCTTCTACATCAAAGATAGCGGCTTAAAGAGTCAAAATGACGGTGAGATTCAAAATGGCGGCTTGTAAAGTTGTTCTAACTTCTACATCAAAGATAGCGGCTTAAAGAGTCAAAATGGCGGGTGGAAGATTCAAAATGGCGGCTGTACAACTGTTCTACCTCTACATCAAAGATAGCGGCTTTAAGACTCAAAATGGCGGGTGGAAGAATCAAAATGGCGGATAGAAGATTACAAATGGCGGTTTTAGAATGTTCTAACTGCTACATCAAAGATAGCGGCTTAAAGACTCAAAATGGGTACAAGGCTCAAAATGGCGGCGTTAGAATGGTTTCAGCAGCTCGTATGGCTTCTATATTAAACATGGCGGATATAAAGACTCAAAAATGGCGACTAGAAAATTCAAAATGGTGGCTGTTAGAATTGTTCTACCTGCTACATCAAAGATAGCGGCTTAAAGACTCAAAATTGAGGTACAAGGCTCAAAATGGCGGCGTTAGAATGGATTCAGCAGCTCGTATGGCTTCTATATTAAACATGGCGGATTAAGACTCAAAATGGCGGACTAGAAGATCCAAAATGGTGGCCTGTAGAATTGTTCTACCTGCTACATCAAAGATAGCGGCTTAAAGACTCAAAATTGAGGGTACAAGGCTCAAAATGGCGGCGTTAGAATGGATTCAGAGCTTGTTGGCTTCTATATTAAAGATGGCGGCTAAAAGCCCTCAAAATGGAGGGTATAAGATTCAAAATGGCGGCTGTAAAGTTGTTCTACTTCTACATCCAAAGATAGCGGATTAAAGAGTCAAAATGACGGGTGGAAGATTCAAAAATGGCGGCTGTAAAATTGTTCTACCTTCTACATCAAAGATAGCGGCTTAAAGACTCATAATGGCGGTGGAAGAATCAAAATGGCGGATAGAAGATTCAAAAATAGCGTCTTTAGAATTGTTCTAACTGCTACATCAAAGATAACGGCCTTAAAGACTCAAAATGGGTACAAAGACTAAAAATGGAGGCTGTAGAATGGTTTCAGCAGCTCGTAGGGCTTCTATATAAAGATGGCGGATAAATTCCGAGCGAGTAGAAGACTCAAAATGGCGGCTGTAGGATGGTTCCAGCTGCTCGTATGGGTTCTATATTAAAGATGGCGGCTAAGAGACTCAAAATGGCTTAAAGACTCAAATTGGCGTCTAGAAGATTCAAAAATGGTGGCTGTAGAATTGTTCTACCTGCTACATCAAAGATAGCGGCTTAAAGAGTCAAAATGGCGGTTGGAAAGATTCAAAAATGGCGGCTGTAAAATTGTTCTATCCTTCTATATCAAAGATAGCGGGTTAAAGAGTCAAATGGCGGGGGAAGATTCAAAATAGCGTCTTTAGAATTGTTCTAACTGCTACATCAAAGATAACGGCTTAAAGACTCAAAATGGTGACTAGAAGATTTCAAAATGATGGCTGTAGAATGTTCTACCTGCCTACATCAAAGATAACAAATTAAAGACTCAAAATAAAGGGTACAAGGCTCAAAATGGCGGCCGTTAGAATGGTTTTCAGCAGCTCGTATGGCTTCTATATTAAGATGGCGGCTAAAAGACTCAAAATGGCGGGTGGAAGACTAAATGGCGGTAGAAGATTCAAAAATGGGGGCTGTGGAATTGTTATAGCTGCCTACATCACAGATAGCGGCTGAAAGATTTAAAATGGAGGGTATAAGATTCAAAATGGCGCCTGTTAAGTTGTTCTTACCTTCTACATCAAAGATAGCGGATTACAAGTCTCAAAATGGCGGCTTAGAATGGTTCCAGCAGCTCGTATGGCTTCTATATTAAAAATGGCAGCTGAAAGATTCAAAATGGCGGGTAGAAGATTCAAAATAGAGGCTGTAGAATTGTTCTACCTGCTACATTCAAAGATAGCGGCTTAAAGACTCAAAATTCAGGGTACAAGGATCAAAATGGCGGCGTTAGAATGGATTCAGCAGCTCGTATGGCTTCTATATAAAGATGGCGGCTAAAAGCCTCAAAATGGAGGGTATAAGGTTCGAAATGGCGGCTGTAAAGTTGTTTCTACCTTCTACATCAAAGATAGCGGCTTAAAGAGTCAAAATGCGGGTGGAAGATTCAAAATGGCGGCTGTAAAATTTGTTCTACCTTCTACATCAAAGATATCGGCTTAAAGGACTCAAAATGGCGGGTGGAAGAATCAAAATGGCGGGTAAGAAGATTCAAAATAGCGTCTTTAGAATTGTTCTAACTGCTACATCAAAGATAACGGCTTAAAGGCTCAAAATGGCGACTAGAAGATTCAAAATGGTGGCTGTAGAATTGTTCTACCTGCTACATCAAAGATAGCGCTTAAAGACTCAAAATTGAGGGTACAAGGCTCAAAATGGCGGCGTTAGAATGGATTCAGCAGCTCGTATGGCTTCTATATTAAAGATGGCGGCTAAAAGCCTCAAAATGGAGGTATAAGATTCAAAATGGCGGCTGTAAAGTTGTTCTACTCCTACATCAAAGATAGCGGCTTAAAGACTCATAATGGCGGGTGCAAGAATCAAAATGGCGGATAGAAGATTCAAAATAGCGTCTTTAGAATTGTTCTACATGCTACATCAAAGATAACGGATTAAAGACTCAAAAATGGCGGGTACAAGACTCAAAATGGCGGCTGTAGAATGGTTCCAGCATCTCGTTGGCTTCTATATTAAAGATGGCGGCTGAAAGATTCAAAATGGCGGGTAGAAGATTCAAAATGGCGGGTAGAAGATTCAAAATGGGGGCTGTAGAATTGTTCTAGCTGCTATACACAGACTAAAAGACTCCAAATGGAGGTATATCTTCTACCTGCTACATCAAAGATAGCTACATCAAAGATAACAAATTAAAGACTCAAAATGGAGGGTACAAGGCTCAAAATGGCGGCTTTAGAATGGTTTCAGCAGCTCGTATGGCTTCTATTTAAAGATGGCGGCTAAAAGACTCAAAATGGCGGGTAGAAGATTCAAAATGGGGGCTGTAGAATTGTTATAGCTGCTACATCACAGATAGCGGCTGAAAGATTAAAAGGGAGGGTATAAGATTCAAAATGGCGGCTGTTAAGTTGTACAAGGTACAAGGCTCAAAATGGCGTCGTTAGAATGGATTCAGCAGCTCGTATGGCTTCTATATTGAAGATGGCGGCTAAAAGCCTCAAAATGGAGGGTATAAGATTCAAAATGGCGGCTGTAAAACTTTACAACAGGTAGAAAAACTGTTCTACCTTCTACATCAAAGATAGCGGCTTAAAGAGTCAAAATGACGGGTGGAAGATTCAAAATGGCGGCTGTAAAATTGTTCTACCTGCTACATCAAAGATAGCGGCTTAAAGACTCAAAATTGAGGGTACAAGGCTCAAAATGGCGGCGTTAGAATGGATTCAGCAGCTCGTATGGCTTCTATATTAAAGATGGCGCTAAAAGCCTCAAAATGGAGGGTATAAGATTCAAATGGCGGCTGTAAAGTTGTTCTACCTTCTACATCAAAGATAGCGGCTTAAAGAGTCAAAATGACGGGTGGAAGATTCAAAATGGCGGCTGTAAAATTGTTCTACTTTCTACATCAAAGATAGCGGCTTAAAGACTCATAATGGCGGGTGAAGAATCAAAATGGCGGATAGAAGATTCAAAATAGCGTTTTTAGAATTTTCTAACTGCTACATCAAAGATAAGCTTAAAGACTCAAAATGGCGACTAGAAGATTCAAAATGGCGGCTGTAAAGTTCTTCTACCTGTTACATCAAAGAGAGCGGCTTTAAGACTCAAAATGGGTACAAGACTAAAAATGGCGGCTGTAGAATGGTTTCAGCAGCTTGTAGGGCTTCTATATTAAAGATGGCGGATAAATGCCGAGCAAGTAGAAGACTCAAAATGGCGGCTGTAGGATGGTTCCAGCAGCTCGTATGGGTTCTATATTAAAGATGGCGGCTAAAAGACTCAAAATGGCTTAAGACTCAAATGGCGACTAGAAGATTTCAAAATGGTGGCTGTAGAATTGTTCTACCTGCTACATCAAAGATAGCGGCTTAAAGACTCAAATGGAGGGTACAAGGCTCAAATGGCGGCGTTAGAATGGATCCAGCAGCTCGTATGGCTTCTATATTAAAGATGACGGCTAAAAGCCTCAAAATGGAGGGTATAAGATTCAAAATGGCGGCTGTAAAGTTTGTTTACCTCTACATCAAAGATAGCGGCTTAAAGAGTCAAAATGGCGGGTGGAAGATTTCAAAATGGGCGGCTGTTAAATTGTTCTACCTTCTACATCAAAGATAGCGGCTTAAGAGTCAAAATGGCGGGTGGAAGATTCTAAATAGCGTCTTTAGAATTGTTCTAACTGGCTACAATCAAAGATAACGGCTTAAAGACTCAAAAATGGCGACTAGAAGATTCAAAATGATGGTGTAGAATTGTTCTACAGCTACATCAAGATAACAATTAAAGACTCAAAATGGAGGGTACAAGGCTCCAAAATGGCGGCGTTAGAATGGTTTAGCAGCTCGTATGGCTGTATATTAAGATGGCGGCTAAAAGACTCAAAATGGCGGGTGGAGACTAAAATGGCGGGTAGAAGATCCAAAATGGGGGCTGTAGAATTGTTTCTAGCTGCTACATCACAAGATAGCGGCTGAAAGATTTAAAATGGGGTATAAGATTCAAAATGGCGGCTGTTAAGTTGTTCTACCTTCTACATCAAGATAGCGATTACAAGACTCAAAATGGCGGCTGTAGAATGGTTCCAGCAGCTGGTATGGCTTCTATATTAAAAATGGCAGCTGAAAGATTCAAAATGGCGGGTAGAAGATTCAAAATAGGGGCTCTAGAATTGTTCTACCTGCTACATCAAGATAGCGGCTTAAAGACTCAAATTCAGGGTACAAGGCTCAAATGGCGGCGTTAGAATGGATTTCAGCAGCTCGTATGTCTTCTATATTAAAGATGGCGGCTAAAAGCATCAAAATGGAGGGTATAAGGTTCGAAATGGCGGCTGTAAAGTTGTTCTACCTTCTACATCAAAGAATAGCGGCTTAAAGAGTCAAATGGCGGGTGGAAGATTCAAAATGGCGGCTGTAAAATTGTTCTACCTTCTACATCAAAGATAGCGGCTTAAAGACTCATAATGGCGGGTGGAAGAATCAAATGGCGGATAGAAGATTCAAAATAGCGTCTTTAGAATTGTTCTAACTGCTACATCAAAGATAACGGCTTAAAGACTCAAATGGCGACTAGAAGATTCAAAATGGCGGCTGTAAAGTTCTTCTACCTGTTATATCAAAGATAGCGGCATAAAGACTCAAAATTCACGGTACAAGGCTCAAAATGGCGGCGTTAGAATGGATTCAGCAGCTCGTATGGCTTCTATATTAAAGATGGCGGCTAAAAGCCTCAAAATGGAGGGTATAAGATTCAAAATGGCGGCTGTAAACTTTACAACAGGTAGAACAACTGTTCTACCTTCTACATCAAAGATAGCGGCTTAAAGAGTCAAAATGACGGGTGGAAGATTCAAAATGGCGGCTGTAAAATTGTTCTACCTTCTACATCAAAGATAGCGGCTTAAAGACTCATAATGGCGGGTGGAAGAATCAAAATGGCGGATAGAAGATTCAAAATAGCGTCTTTAGAATTGTTCTAACTGCTACATCAAAGATAACGGCTTAAAGACTCAAAATGGCGACTAGAAGATTCAAAATGGCGGCTGTAAAGTTCTTCTACCTGTTACATCAAAGATAGCGGCATAAAGACTCAAAATGGAGGGTACAAGGCTCAAAATGGCGGCGTTAGAATGGTTTCAGCAGCTCGTATGGCTTCTATATTAAAGATGGCGGCTAAAAGACTCAAAATGGCGGGTAGAAGATTCAAAATGGGGCTGTATAATTGTTATAGCTGCTACATCACAGATAGCGGCTGAAAGATTTAAAAGGGAGGGTATAAGATTCAAAATGGCGGCTGTTAAGTTGTTCTACCTTCTACATCAAAGATAGCGGATTACAAGACTCGAAATGGCGGCTGTAGAATGGTTCCAGCAGCTCGTATGGCTTCTATATTAAAAATGGCAGCTGAAAGATTCAAAATGGCGGGTAGAAGATTCAAAATAGGGGCTGTAGAATTGTTCTACCTGCTACATCAAAGATAGCGGCTTAAAGACTCAAAATTCACGGTACAAGGCTCAAAATGGCGGCGTTAGAATGGATTCAGCAGCTCGTATGGCTTCTATATTAAAGATGGCGGCTAAAAGCTCAAAATGGAGGGTATAAGATTCAAAATGGCGGCTGTAAAATTTTACAACAGGTAGAACAACTGTTCTACCTTCTACATCAAAGATAGCGGCTTAAAGAGTCAAAGTGACGGGTGGAAGATTCAAAATGGCGGCTGTAAAATTGTTCTACCTTCTACATCAAAAATAGCGGCTTAAAGACTCATAATGGCGGGTGGAAGAATCAAAATGGCGGATAGAAGATTCAAAATAGCGTCTTTAGAATTGTTCTAACTGCTACATCAAAGATAACGGCTTAAAGACTCAAAATGGCGACTAGAAGATTCAAAATGGTGGCTGTAGAATTGTTCTACCTGCTACATCAAAGATAGCGGCTTAAAGACTCAAAATTGAGGGTACAAGGCTCAAAATGGCGGCGTTAGAATGGATTCAGCAGCTCGTATGGCTTCTATATTAAAGATGGCGGCTAAAGCCTCAAAATGGAGGGTATAAGATTCAAAATGGCGGCTGTAAAGTTGTTCTACTTTCTACATCAAAGATAGCGGATTAAAGAGTCAAAATGACGGGTGGAAGATTCAAAATGGCGGCTGTAAAGTTGTTTCACCTTCTACATCAAAGATAGCGGCTTAAAGAGTCAAAATGGCGGGTGGAAGATTCAAAATGGCGGCTGTAAAATTGTTCTACCTTCTACATCAAAGATAGCGGCTTAAAGAGTCAAATGGCGACTAGAAGATTCAAAATGATGGCTGTAGAATTGTTCTACCTGCTACATCAAAGATAACAAATTAAAGACTCAAAATGGAGGGTACAAGGCTCAAAATGGCGGCGTTAGAATGGTTTTCAGCAGCTCGTATGGCTTCTATATTAAAGATGGCGGCTAAAAGACTTAAAATGGCGGGTGGAATACTAAAATGGCAGGTAGAAGATTCAAAATGGGGGCTGTAGAATTGTTCTACCTGCTACATCAAAGATAGCGGCTTAAAGACTCAAAATGGAGGGTACAAGGCTCAAAATGGCGGCGTTAGAATGGATTCAGCAGCTCGTATGGATTCTATATTAAAGATGACGGCTAAAAGCCTCAAATGGAGGGTATAAGATTCAAAATGGCGGCTGTAAAGTTGTTTCACCTTCTACATCAAGATAGCGGCTTAAAGAGTCAAAATGGCGGGTGGAAGATTCAAAATGGCGTCTGTAAAGTTGTTTCACCTTCTACATCAAAGATAGCGGCTTAAAGAGTCAAAATGGCGACTAGAAGATTCAAAATGATGGCTGTAGAATTGTTCTACCTGCTACATCAAAGATAACAAATTAAAGACTCAAAATGGAGGGTACAAGGCTCAAAATGGCGGCGTTAGAATGGTTTCAGCAGCTCGTATGGCTTCTATATTAAAGATGGCGGCTAAAAGACTCAAAATGGCGGGTGGAAGACTAAAATGGCAGTAGAAGATTCAAAATGGGGGCTGTAGAATTGATCTAGCTGCTACATCACAGATAGCGGCTGAAAGATTTAAAATGGAGGGTATAAGATTCAAAATGGCGGCTGTTAAGTTGTTCTACCTTCTCAAGATAGCGGATTACAAGACTCAAAATGGCGGCTGTAGAATGGTTCCAGCAGCTCGTATGGCTTCTATATTAAAAATGGCAGCTGAAAGATTCAAAATGGCGGGTAGAAGATTCAAAATAGGGGCTGTAGAATTGTTCTACCTGCTACATCAAAGATAGCGGCTTAAAGAATCAAAATTCAGGGTACAAGGCTCAAAATGGCGGCGTTAGAATGGATTCAGCAGCTCGTATGGCTTCTATATTAAAGATGGCGGCTAAAAGCCTCAAAATGGAGGGTATAAGGTTCGAAATGGCTGCTGTAAAGTTTTTCTACCTGTTACATCAAAGATAGCGCATAAAGACTCAAAATGGGTACAAGACTAAAAATGGCGGCTGTAGAATGGTTTCAGCAGCTCGTAGGGCTTCTATATTAAAGATGGCGGATAAATGCCGAGCAAGTAGAAGACTCAAAATGCGGCGTTAGAATGGATTCAGCAGCTCGTATGGCTTCTATATTAAAGATGACGGCTAAAAGCCTCAAAATGGAGGGTATAAGGTTCGAAATGGCGGCTGTAAAGTTTGTTTCACCTTCTACATCAAAGATAGCGGCTTAAAGAGTCAAAATGGCGGGTGGAAGATTCAAAATGGCGGCTGTAAAATTGTTCTACCTTCTACATCAAAGATGGCGGCTTAAAGACTCAAAATGGAGGGTACAAGGCTCAAAATGGCTGCGTTAGAATGGATTCAGCAGCTCGTATGGATTCTATATTAAAGACGACGGCTAAAAGCCTCAAATGGAGGGTATAAGATTCAAAATGGCGGCTGTAAAGTTGTTTCACCTTCTACATCAAAGATAGCGGCTTAAAGAGTCAAAATGGCGGGTGGAAGATTCAAAATGGCGGCTGTGAAGTTGTTTCACCTCTACATCAAAGATAGCGGCTTAAAGAGTCAAAATGGCGACTAGAAGATTCAAAATGATGGCTGTAGAATTGTTCTACCTGCTACATCAAAGATAACAAATTAAAGACTCAAAATGGAGGGTACAAGGCTAAAAATGGCGGCGTTAGAATGGTTTCAGCAGCTCGTATGGCTTCTATATTAAAGATGGCGGCTAAAAGACTCAAAATGGCGGGTGGAAGACTAAAATGGCAGGTAGAAGATTCAAAATGGGGGCTGTAGAATTGATCTAGCTGCTACATCACAGATAGCGGCTGAAAGATTTAAAATGGAGGGTATAAGATTCAAAATGGCGGCTGTTAAGTTGTTCTACCTTCTCAAAGATAGCGGATTACAAGACTCAAAATGGCGGCTGTAGAATGGTTCCAGCAGCTCGTATGGCTTCTATATTAAAAATGGCAGCTGAAAGATTCAAAATGGCGGGTAGAAGATTCAAAATAGGGGCTGTAGAATTGTTCTACCTGCTACATCAAAGATAGCGGCTTAAAGAATCAAAATTCAGGGTACAAGGCTCAAAATGGCGGCGTTAGAATGGATTCAGCAGCTCGTATGGCTTCTATATTAAAGATGGCGGCTAAAAGCCTCAAAATGGAGGGTATAAGGTTCGAAATGGCGGCTGTAAAGTTTTTCTACCTGTTACATCAAAGATAGCGGCATAAAGACTCAAAATGGGTACAAGACTAAAAATGGCGGCTGTAGAATGGTTTCAGCAGCTCGTAGGGCTTCTATATTAAAGATGGCGGATAAATGCCGAGCAAGTAGAAGACTCAAAATGGCGGCTGTAGGATGGAGTCAGCAGCTCGTATGGCTTCTATATTAAAGATGGCGGCTAAAAGCCTCAAAATGGAGGGTATAAGGTTCGAAATGGAAGCTGTAAAGTTGTTCTACCTTCTACATCAAAGATAGCGGCTTAAAGAGTCAAAATGGCGGGTGGAAGATTCAAAATTGCGGCTGTAAAATTGTTCTACCTTCTACATCAAAGATATCGGCTTAAAGACTCAAAATGGCGGGTGGAAGAATCAAGATGGCGGATAGAAGATTCAAAATAGCGTCTTTAGAATTGTTCTAACTGCTACATCAAAGATAACGGCTTAAAGGCTCAAAATGGCGACTAGAAGATTCAAAATGGTGGCTGTAGAATTGTTCTACCTGCTACATCAAAGATAGCGGCTTAAAGACTCAAAATTGAGGGTACAAGGCTCAAAATGGCGGCGTTAGAATGGATTCAGCAGCTCGTATGGCTTCTATATTAAAGATGGCGGCTAAAAGCATCAAAATGGAGTGTATAAGATTCAAAATGGCGGCTGTAAAGTTGTTCTACCTTCTACATCAAAGATAGCGGCATAAAGACTCAAAATGGGTACAAGACTAAAAATGGCGGCTGTAGAATGGTTTCAGCAGCTCGTAGGGCTTCTATATTAAAGATGGCGGATAAATGCCGAGCAAGTAGAAGACTCAAAATGGCGGCTGTAGGATGGAGTCAGCAGCTCGTATGGCTTCTATATTAAAGATGGCGGCTAAAAGCCTCAAAATGGAGGGTATAAGGTTCGAAATGGCGGCTGTAAAGTTGTTCTACCTTCTACATCAAAGATAGCGGCTTAAAGAGTCAAAATGGCGGGTGGAAGATTCAAAATTGCGGCTGTAAAATTGTTCTACCTTCTACATCAAAGATATCGGCTTAAAGACTCAAAATGGCGGGTGGAAGAATCAAGATGGCGGATAGAAGATTCAAATAGCGTCTTTAGAATTGTTCTAACTGCTACATCAAAGATAACGGCTTAAAGGCTCAAAATGGCGACTAGAAGATTCAAAATGGTGGCTGTAGAATTGTTCTACCTGCTACATCAAAGATAGCGGCTTAAAGACTCAAAATTGAGGGTACAAGGCTCAAAATGGCGGCGTTAGAATGGATTCAGCAGCTCGTATGGCTTCTATATTAAAGATGGCGGCTAAAAGCATCAAAATGGAGTGTATAAGATTCAAAATGGCGGCTGTAAAGTTGTTCTACCTTCTACATCAAAGATAGCGGATTAAAGAGTCAAAATGACGGGTGGAAGATTCAAAATGGCGGCTGTAAATTGTTCTACCTTCTACATCAAAGATAGCGGCTTAAAGACTCAAAATGGCGGGTGGAAGAATCAAAATGGAGGATAGAAGATTACAAATGGCGGCTTTAGAATTGTTCTAACTGATACATCATAGATAGCGGCTTAAAGACTCAAAATTGAGGGTACAAGGCTCAAAATGTCGGTGTTAGAATGGTTTCAGCAGCTCGTATGGCTTCTATATTAAACATGGCGGATTAAAGACTCAAAATGGCGACTAGAAGATTCAAAATGGTGGCTGTAGAATTGTTCTACCTGCTACATCAAAGATAACGGCTTAAAGGCTCAAAATGGCGACTAGACGATTCAAAATGGTGGCTGTAGAATTGTTCTACCTGCTACATCAAAGATAGCGGCTTAAAGACTCAAAATTGAGGGTACAAGGCTCAAAATGGCGGCGTTAGAATGGATTCAGCAGCTCGAATGGCTTCTATATTAAAGATGGCGGCTAAAAGCCTCAAAATGGAGTGTATAAGATTCAAAATGGCGGCTGTAAAGTTGTTCTACCTTCTACATCAAAGATAGCGGATTAAAGAGTCAAAATGACGGGTGGAAGATTCAAAATGGCGGCTGTAAAATTGTTCTACCTTCTACCTCAAAGATAGCGGCTTAAAGACTCAAAATGGCGGGTGGAAGAATCAAAATGGAGGATAGAAGATTACAAATGGCGGCTTTAGAATTGTTCTAACTGATACATCAAAGATAGCGGCTTAAAGACTCAAAATTGAGGGTACAAGGCCCAAAATGGCGGTGTTAGAATGGTTTCAGCAGCTCGTATGGCTTCTATATTAAACATGGCGGATTAAAGACTCAAAATGGCGGGTACAAGACTCAAAATGGCGGATGTACAATGGTTGCAGCAGCTCGTAGGGCTTCTATATTAAAGATGGCGAATAAATGCCGAGCGAGTAGAAGACTCAAAATGGCGGCTGTAGGATGGTTCCAGCAGCTCGTATGGGTTCTATATTAAAGATGGCGGCTAAGAGACCCAAATTGCTTAAAGACTCAAAATGGCGACTAAAAGATTCAAAATGGTGGCTGCAGAATTGTTCTACCTGCACATCAAAGATAGCGGCTTAAAGATGGCGGCTAAGAGACTCAAAATGGCTTAAAGACTCAAAATGGCGGTATAAGATTCAAAATGGCGGCTGTAAAGTTGTTCTACCTTCTACATCAAAGATAGCGGCTTAAAGAGTCAAAATGGCGGGTGGAAGATTCAAATGGCGGCTGTTAAATTGTTCTACCATCTACATCAAAGATAGCGGCTTTAAGACTCAAAATGGCGGGTGGAAGATCAAAATGGAGGATAGAAGATTACAAATGGCGGCTTTAGAATTTGTTGGTGTTTAGATTATATAAAATAAGCTAACATTAAGCCAATTATAATATAGAACGAATGGAAATGTATGTCAATGTTAAGTATGTAACCCGATTATAGATATCGATGGCTCATCAGTCATAAGTAGATCTGATATGGTCAGCAGTAAACAATAAAGACCTAGTTAATCAATAAAAACGTACTTTGCTGACCTAACACTATGCACTGGTGAGCTCGCTATTTTGTACTATAAAAGAAATGCATTATTCTTAGTAAGATCAGATACCAATTGTAGCTACATCGGGTGTGCATCGCTGTGTCTTTGGCCCCCATCTCTACCTTTGTAATCTCACTCCGAGGTCCACCCAATTTATGTGTTGGTTGCGACAACCTTTAGTCACTGGTTTATGTGCTAGTGCCTAGATATATATATAAATAAATAAACATTTAATAACTTCAAGAAACACTAACGTCTTTCATTGAACATTTTGGTGACCCCGACATTGGCGGCTCCAAGTTAAAAGAATAACAGACTTGGTGAAACCGTCATCAAGCGAGAACATTTGGTCAACTCAGGCGACCAATCTCTCAACAAAAAGGAAACTGGTCAACTAGGCGACTACTTTCTTTGCACGCTTTGGACACGACAATCCTAAGCGAGGGCACAAATTGATGAACATCTCACATCAATCTGGGGTCCCGACTAAAAACATCGCAATTGTTAACTTGGCAATCATTGCGTAGCCACCTTGGCGAATAAAAAAGATTTATTGGAAAACTAGGAGTTGGTTTTCCGCAACGGGGTAGCAGTGCATACCCATTGAATAAAAGTTGATCAACTAGGCGATCACTTTATAAAAAACATTTAACAACGATTTGTGTCAACGAGGCGACCAAATCATAAAAAGTTATTTTTATATAAAAATAAAGTTTGATCAACTCAACTCTGTTGCATTCCCTGGCGTCAGCAATATCTGACCTAGTTAACTCGGTCAGTAACCCAGGTAGTACGCACGAGTATAGATTTTGGCATTGATCAGCAATTTTTTAAACAAAGAAAAGAAACTCAAAAAATTGGTTTCACTGTCGTGGCAGTTATCAGTGTAAAAGAATAGGTATATTGGAATAATAAAAATAAAAATAAAACTATTGTTAAAACACTAATCAAAAGGCAACTTCGATTTATTTCTTATTCTTATTTGTGCTACACTTGACCAATTTTAGGAACGAGTCGGAGCGTTCCCTGTCTTGACAAAATAAATAAACTCCCATCGGGTCAAGTACTAGTACAGATAAGCAATTACATAAGAATATAAAAGAACATGGAGGAGTTTTATAAACAGCAGACAGAACGAGGAGAGGCAATCCAGGCCTTTATTCGGAATACCAAAAAAGATTCTTTCGCCTGGAAAACGAAGCCATCTTATTTCGAGGAGAAACTTGAGCTCCTGGAATACATGTGGGAGAACTTCGAGAAAAGTCTTCAGGAGTCGATGGACAAATTAAATAACGTGCCAACTGAAGATGACTACTTTGTAACGGACTATTTCAGCAAAATGAAGACGGTTGTATCTAATATAGTGGAAGATTGGAAGGACCATTTGGCAAAAATAAAGCTAGAGAGGCAAGCTCGCCAACGAGAGGAAGAGCGAGTCATGATCAAACCACTGGTTCGTAAGCAAAGTGCTCTGCTGGAGTCATTGTCCAGGACATTAAGACAAATTGAAGAAATCCATTATGAGATTCATCGGCTAGCTGAAAATCCAGCCGAAGCCGGATACAATATAGCTACGTTTGTGGCCGCAGAAAATACAATGCTGAAATTCTGTGTGGCACCAGCAGAAAATGTAGTGATACAATCACCACCTGTATTGCAATCGATACAATCATTGCAACTACCCAAAATTCCATTCCAAAATTTGATGGGGATTATCTGAAATGGCAACAATTTCATGACATCTATAAAAAGGTGGTTCATGAGTCAAATGCATCCACGATAGAGAAAATGTGGTACTTAAAATCAAACCTTTCTGGAGAAGCAGAGAGATTGATACGGACCTGGAATTAACAGAAGCCAATTACAACACTGCTTGGTCAGTGTTGCAGGAACGTTTTAATAACAAACGAGTTCTAGTAACAGCCATACTGGCAAAGCTGTTTGATCACCCAAATGTGGGAAATGACGCAGCTTCTATAAAGAATTTGCATGATAACATTTTTGAATCATTGCAAGCCTTAAAAAATGTAGGCGTCAATTGGAATCGTCAGATGCTGTCATAATGTTTCATATGACAAGAAAATTGGATAGATTCAACCACGCACTATATGAGCAATCTCTTTCCAACACAAGGGATCTGCAGGAAGTAAAGGACTTCCTATCCTTCTTGGAACAGCGCTTCCTAACATTAGAGGCGATTGGGAAACCAAGAAACGAAAATCGCAGCATTGAAAAACCAAGTCCAAGGAAGACATGCGCAACAGCATCTGGGACAAACAGTACCCTGTGTGCTTTCTGCAAAGAGCAAAGCACAAACTCTTCCAATGTGAAAAGTTCAAAATCAAATCCGCAGCAGAGCGGCTTAATTGGGTGCAGAGACACAAATTGTGTGTCAATTGTTTCAAGCCGGACCATATGGCAAAAAATTGCTCTTGGAGGGGATGCTTTAAATGCGATAAAAAACATAACACAATGTTGCATTTAGAAACAGGCAACCAAATTGCTACATCTGCTTCTGCAGCTTCTGCGTATGGAATTGGCAGAAAATACACCCTGTTGGCAACGGCCAAGGTAGTGGTAAAAGGGATCAATGAAAGGAAAGGAGAATTTCGAGCACTCCTGGATAGCGGCTCTCAAGTAAATCTCGTCTCAGAGAGACTGGTAAAGAAGTTATCGTTAAAAATTAGTGAGACTCATGTGCATATAAATGGAGTGGGTGGTCAACCACAGATAAGCAAGGCGCGAGTAAGCTTGGTTGTAAGGTCAAGATACAACAAGTTCGCAATGCTAGTTGAGGCATTTGTATTGCCACACATAATAGGTGACCAACCCACAGAACAAATAACGCAGAAAGTCACATTACCAGACAACATTCAATTAGCGGACCCAACATTTGATAAACCCGGAAAATTGATATGCTGTTGGGAGCTGATGATCACTATGCTATACTGCTACCAGAAAGGAGACGGGGCAATCGAAACCGTCCAACATTACAAAACTCAGAGTTTGGATGGATTGTTGCTGGCAGAATTAATATGTCAACGTCAGCTTCAATCACATGTATGGTAGGCATGACGAATCCAGAGGAATCACTGGAAAGATTCTGGCAGCTAGACACACTAGAGCCAATAAAAAGGTACAGGAGTCCGGAGGAAGAGTATTGTGAAAAATTCTTCCTCGATAACCTACACACGGCGGCGGACAATCGACTAATTGTAAAGCTTCCATTTGCTGAAGAGGCGTCATCTCTTGGAGAATCTCGGGAAGTAGCCATAAGAAGATTCATGTCATTAGAGAGGCGAATGAACCCTGACATAAAAAAGGAGTATGTAAAATTTATGTCAGAATATGAACAGCTTGGACATATGAAGCAAGTAATGGTAGAACAAATTCCCAAGAACCATTACTTTATACCGCATCATTGTGTACTAAAACCAGAAAGTACCACCACCAAGCTTAGAGTGGTATTTGATGCATCATGCAAAACGTCATCAGGAAAATCACTGAACGACATTTTATATCCTGGACCAGTTGTACATAGTCAACTCTTCTCAATTCTTCTGCGGTTCAGGACCCACAAATATGTGTTTACGGCAGATATTGAAAAAATGTATCGTCAAGTTTGGATAAACCCTGCCGATCAATTCAATCAGATGATTGTGTGGAGAGAGGATCCAAGTCAAGAACTAAAGTTTTATCGTTTAAAAACGGTGACTTATGGAACCACGTCAGCCCCATATTTAGCGACGAAGTGTCTGGAATATTTGGCACTGAAAAACATTGAAAAATTGTCGTCTGGAGCATCAGCATTAAAAAATGACTTTTATGTTGATGATTGTCTCACAGGAGCAGACAGTTTACCAGAAGCCCTGCAAATAAGACAAGAGCTTCTAGAAATCTTGAAACCTAAGGGTTTCAACTTACGAAAATGGTGTTCAAATAGCAGTCAACTTCTAAAGGAAATTCCAAAGGAAGATACGATTGCCGACATCAATCTCGGTGACACACTGGAACAAACAAGTGTCAAAACATTGGGAATCATATGGGCACCCAAAGAAGACCAATTATGTGGAAAGGCTCAAAGACATAGAAAAGGAATAACCAGACGAGTGGTGCTATCCGAAGTCGGTCAAATCTTTGATCCTCTAGGACTGTTCGCACCGGTAGTGGTAAGAGCGAAAATGTTTCTTCAACATGTTGCTACCGAACGAATTGAGATGGATGGTGACCTACCGCCGTATTTGGAGAAGCAATGGGAAGCTTACCGAGAGGATGTACAGGCACTAAACCACATGAAAATTCCAAGGCATATTTTTGATGGCAAGGTCCCCACTACAAAGGAATTGCATACATTTGTTGATGCATCAGAAAAGGCGTATGGTGCGGCAGTTTATGTCCGATCAACCTATAAAAATGGCCAAATTTCGGTCAGATTGTTGTGCGCCAAGTCGAGAGTGGCTCCCCTGGAAAAACAGACACTGCCCCGGCTGGAACTATGTGCAGCTGTACTTGGAGCTGAACTCACGGATAGAGTTCGACAGGATCTCCAATTCGGATCAGAAAGTGTGGAATCATTCCTCTGGTCAGATTCAACAGTAGTACTCTCGTGGATTAATTCACGGGCATCACATTTCCACACGTTTGTGGCTAATCGGTTGACAAAAATACACGCAGTATCACATCCAAGGCAATGGCGGCATGTGTCATCAGCGCTCAACGCAGCTGATGTTCTGTCTCGAGGCATATCAGCAGCTCAGCTTAGCACACATACATTATGGTTGTATGGACCACTATTTCTGCATGGACCACAACGTGGCTGGCCAGCACCATTTAAGCCTACAGAGCACACGATGGATACCGCTGAGAAGAAAACCAAGGTATTCAGCATGGTGACTGCCACGGCAAACAACAAGAGTGAATGGATATATACGGTAAATCACAGAAATTCGTTTTACCGGCTACAGCGAATAGTGGCGTATGTGCTACGGTTTTGTCACAAGCAGAACAGGAAACCAACGGCTCAGTTAGAGTTGGAAGAGTTGGACCAAGCACGGAGAGTGATCATTAAGCAAATTCAAGAAACAGGATTTGCATATGAATTACGGCACTTAAAGAAACGACCTGATCAACCGCTAGATCGCAAAAGCACGGTGGCAACGTTGCCGCTAATACTGGATGAAGATTCAATCATACGAGTAGCAACTAGGCTACAACAAGCACCAGTATCAACGGAAACAAGGAATCCATATCTCTTGCCGTATAATGATCCGGTGGTAAAAATGATGCTACGGAAACTTCATGAAGAGAATCTTCATTGTGGACATGAGGCACTACGCGGAATAGCTCGGCAACAGTACCACATCATTAAGGTGAAACCGATGGTCCGGAATGTGATCCAGGGCTGCGTAGTATGCACCAAGTACCGGCCGCAGCTCTTTAAACAAGTCATGGGTGACTTACCTGAGCATCGGGTATCTCAGAATAGACCCTTTCTCAATGCCGGAGTAGACTATTGTGGACCATTCTGGATCCACCATAAGGTTCGAGGAAAACGTCCCGACAAAGCCTACATTGCAGTATTTGTATGCTTTGCAACCAAGGCAGTACACTTGGAGTTGGTCGGAGACCTGTCCACCTCCTCATTTGTGGGCGCGCTTCAGCGCTTTATTGGGCGCAGAGGAAGATGCCAGACATTATACTGCGATAATGCAACAAACTTTGTTGGAGCAAACAACCAACTTAAGGAACTGACCGATACAATACACTCAGAAACGGCAGCAGGTAGTATCAAGGAATTTTGCAATCAAAAAGGAGTGCAATTTAAGTTCATACCACCACGGTCTCCACATTTCGGAGGATTATGGGAAGCTGCGGTAAAGTCCGCTAAGCATTTACTGTTGAAAAACGTATCGACAGCAAACTTAACGTTCGAACAACTGTCTACCATCATTGTCAATGTTGAAGCAGTGCTGAACTCTCGTCCGTTAACGCCAAACTCAGACGATCCCAACGACTTAACAGCTCTAACCCCAGGCCACCTATTGATCGGAGAACCATTAGTAGCCCAACCAGATGCAGAGCCAATAACACAGCGATCGATTCCAGAGCAATGGGAATTAGTGCAACGGCTTAAGCATACATTCTGGACACAATGGTCTCAAGAGTACCTACAAGAACTGCAGGGTACATCCAAGTGGAAAAAACCATATAACAATGTCAAAGAAGGCATGATGGTAATTCTAAAGGAGGATAATGTGCCAATTTTGCAGTGGCCAATTGGACGAATTGTTAAACTATATCCAGGCCTGGATGGATACGTCCGCGTGGTAGACGTTAAAACAGCCAGAGGCACCTACAAGCGGGCTATCCATAAATTGGCCCCCTTGCTTAGAGAGACGGCGACAAAACGTAAAATCGAGGCAGATGACACAGAATCGAATTCCCAAAAAGACCCTGGTATCGAGGACAACGCAGAACCAAAAACAAAAAGACGCTTATCGATCGGTCTGCCACCGTTGGCAATGACGATCTGCCTAATGCTGTTATTATTGCCTATAGCATTTGCTCAAAGAACTAATATAACTCGATTCAACCCCAAACCAGGCATATACTATGAAAGTATTGGCACAGGAAGGATGGCAACGTCTGACTGGACTATTGTGGCATTCTACGATCTCGAACCATATTGGGCCGACCTGAAGACATTTTCAGACGGAGTAGTAAAGGTTGGAGAAATATGCGTGTTAATGAAGGTTCCAGAGGCATGCACCGCAATGCAGAGGCACTTCGAGCATGTCAACTCAGAGCTACGGACAGGAAATGATCTCCTTCACATAGAACGCCAACGACGATCGCCCTTAGATATAATTGGGAACATTGCGAACAGCTTATTTGGAGTGCTGGACTCAAAGTATGCAACAGAGATGTCAGGCACCATACGAAAGGTTAAATCAAATGAAGATTACTTATTGAACTTGCTGCAAAATCAGACATCTGTAATTGATTCAACGATAAATATCATTAAGCGAGATGAAGCCACAATTGAAAATCAGATGAAACTAATGGAACAACAAATGAACGACATGACCAAGGTCCAGGACAATGCAGTAAAGGCATTGCAATGGTATATCACGCTAACTACTCAGATGACAGTTATTGCAGGGAATTTGCAACGAATTCAAACCGAAATTTCCCGAGTATTTACAGATGCCCATCATAGCAAAATAAGCCCGTTACTACTATCACCAGGCCAGCTTCGGGAACATCTGAACCAACTGAAGAGACATCTTCCGGTTGGTTTGGATTTGCCAGTTCCAGATAACGACGTCTTGCAATTATATGGCTTAATGAAGGCACAAGGCACAATCGCAAACAATCATGTGATATTTAAGGTCACATTTCCTTAGTGGCAACGCAGGCAGTGCAACTGTATAACCTGGTACCCATTCCAGCAATTGGAACTCATGGGATTGTAATCATGAACATTAAAATTCCCATCATTGCTGTCAACAAGGAACAGAATCAATACATTGGGCTCTCAAGAGCCGATTTGGAACAATGCCATCAGCTCAACAACGAGCAATATATTTGTTTTGATAAACAAACGACGTTTTCGGCTAATAGCAACTGTGAGTTCCAGCTATTCAAAAACACAAAATCATCAACTTGCCAAATACAACACACAAACAGATCATTCGTGTGGTACGACATGTATCACAAAAATCAGTGGATTTTTGCCACCACTAGACCAATTGAACTCGCAGTGACCTGTGACGATAATATACAAGGTGTCTCTATTAAGAAGACTGGATTGTTAACTCTAGACCCGACGTGTACAGCTAGGAGTTCTGCTATACGAATAACAGGTCACCGTATAACTACGACAGACACAATGAAATTGTCATATGTCCGATTTGGCAACTTCAGCATTGGCCCAACAAAAGTAGCGCCAACAACAACACAATTCACAAAGATGCAGCTAAGCTACGACGAACTAAGCAACATTCAAGGAAAACTGGAAACTAAGCAAAACTGGAAATTGCCAGAAGACCCCAGCCAGCCGGCTCACCATGTTATAGTCTCCTACGTAGCGCTAACAATACCATTGGTTCTTGTGATGGTATATGGAATAAAAGATGCTCACAACCCCCAAGACACAATGGTCCAGAGCAGACAACCGTGAGGATCGTCAATCCCATACCGACTCCTGCTGCAGTAAGCCCAGCCCCCAGCAATTTTGCGGTCAACGTTGGATAACGTTGAACAGGTGTTCAACGGCCGGGAGTATGTTGGTGTTTAGATTATATAAAATAAGCTAACATTAAGCCAATTATAATATAGAACGAATGGAAATGTATGTCAATGTTAAGTATGTAACCCGATTATAGATATCGATGGCTCATCAGTCATAAGTAGATCTGATATGGTCAGCAGTAAACAATAAAGACCTAGTTAATCAATAAAAACGTACTTTGCTGACCTAACACTATGCACTGGTGAGCTCGCTATTTTGTACTATAAAAGAAATGCATTATTCTTAGTAAGATCAGATACCAATTGTAGCTACATCGGGTGTGCATCGCTGTGTCTTTGGCCCCCATCTCTACCTTTGTAATCTCACTCCGAGGTCCACCCAATTTATGTGTTGGTTGCGACAACCTTTAGTCACTGGTTTATGTGCTAGTGCCTAGATATATATATAAATAAATAAACATTTAATAACTTCAAGAAACACTAACGTCTTTCATTGAACAGAATTGTTCTAACTGATACATCAAAGATAGCGGCTTAAAGACTCAAAATTGAGGGTACAAGGCTCAAAATGGCGGTGTTAGAATGGTTTCAGCAGCTCGTATGGCTTCTATATTAAACATGGCAGATTAAAGACTCAAAATGGCGACTAGAAGATTCAAAATGGTGGCTGCAGAATTGTTCTACCTGCTACATCAAAGATAGCGTCTTTAAGACTCAAAATTCAGGGTACAAGGCTCAAAATGGCGGCGTTAGAATGGATTCAGCAGCTCGTATGGCTTCTATATTAAAGATGGCGGCTAAAATCCTCAAAATGGAGTGTATAAGATTCAAAATGGCGGCTGTAAAGTTGTTCTACCTTCTACATCAAAGATAGCGGATTAAAGAGTCAAAATGACGGGTGGAAGATTCAAAATGGCGGCTGTAAAATTGTTCTACCTTCTACATCAAAGATAGCGGCTTAAAGACTCATAATGGCGGGTGGAAGAATCAAAATGGAGGATAGAAGATTTAAAATAGCGTATTTAGAATTGTTCTAACTGCTACATCAAAGATAACGGCTTAAAGACTCAAAATGGCGAGTAGAAGATTCAAAATGATGGCTGTAGAATTGTTCTACCTGCTACATCAAAGATAACGGATTAAAGACTCAAAATGGCGGGTACAAGACTCAAAATGGCGGCTGTAGAATGGTTCCAGCAGCTCGTATGGCTTCTATATTAAAGATGGCGGCTAAAAGACTCAAAATGGCGGGTGGAAGACTAAAATGGCGGGTAGAAGATTCAAAATGGGGCTGTAGAATTGTTGTAGCTGCTACATCACAGATAGCGGCTGAAAGATTTAAAATGGCGGGTACAAGACTCGAAATGGCGGCTGTAGAATGGTTCCAGCAGCTCGAATGGCTTCTGAATTAAAGATGAGGGTTAAAAGCCTCAAAATGGCGAGTAGAAGACTCAAAATGGGGGCTGTAGAATGGTGCCAGCAGCTCTTATGGCTTCTATATTAAAGATGACGGCTGAAAGATTCAAAATGGCGGGTAGAAGATGCAAAATGGGGCTGTAGAATTGTTCTACTTGATACATCAAAGATAGCGGCTTAAAGACTCAAAATGGCAGGTGGAAGTCTCAAAATGGCGGATAGAAGTTTAAAAATGGCGGCTGTAAAGTTCTTCTACCTGCTACATCAAAGATAGCGGCTTAAAGACTCAAAATGGGTACAAGACTCAAAATGGCGGCTGTAAAATGGTTTCAGCAGCTCGTATGGCTTCTATATTAAAGATGGCGGCTAAATGCCAAGCGAGTAGAAGACTCAAAATGGCGGCTGTAGGATGGTTCCAGCAGCTCGTATGTGTTCTATATTAAAGATGGCGGCTAAAAGACTTAAAATGGCGGGTGGAAGTCTCAAAATGGCGGATAGAAGATTAAAAATGGCGGCTTTAAAATTGTTCTAACTGCTGCATCAAAGATAGCGGTTTTAAGGCACAAAATGGCGGGTGGAAGACTCAATATGGCGGATATAAGATTCAAAGATAACGGCTTAAAGACTCCAAATGGCGACTAGAAGATTCAAAATGGTGGCTGTAGAATTGTTCTACTTGCTACATCAAAAATGGCAGGTGGAAGTCTCAAAATGGCGGATAGAAGATTAAAAATGGCGGCTGTAAAGTTCTTCTACCTGCTACATCAAAGATAGCGGCTTAAAGACTCAAAATGGGTACAAGCCTCAAAATGGCGGCTTTAGAATGGTTTCAGCAGCTCGTATGGCTTCTATATTAAAGATGGCGGATATATGCCGAGCGAGTAGAAGACTCAAAATGGCGGCTGTAAAGTTCTTCTACCTGCTACATCAAAGATAGCGGCTTAAAGACTCAAAATGGGTACAAGACTCAAAATGGCGGCTTTAAAATGGTTTCAGCAGCTCGTATGGCTTCTATATTAAAGATGGCGGCTAAATGCCGAGCGAGTAGAAGACTCAAAATGGCGGCTGTAGAATAGTTCCAGCAGATCGTATGGCTTCTATATTAAAGATGGCGGCTAAAAGACTCAAATGGCGGGTGGAAGTCTTAAAATGGCGGGTAGAAGATTCAAAATGGGGGCTGTAGAATTGTTCTAGCTGCTACATCACAGATAGCGGCTGAAAGATTTAAAATAGAGGGTATAAGATTCAAAATGGCGGCTGTAAAGTTGCTCTACCTTCTACATCAAAACATTAAAAATGGCGGCTGAAAGATTCAAAATTGCGGGTAGAAGATTCAAAATAGGGGCTGTAGAATTGTTCTACCTGCTACATCAAAGATAGCGGCTTAAAGACTCAAAATTCAGGGTACAAGGCTCAAAATGGCGGCGTTAGAATGGATGTTAGAATGAAGCCTCAAAATAGAGTGTATAAGGTTCGAAATGGCAGCTATAAAGTTGTTCTACCTTCTACATCAAAGATAGCGGCTTAAAGAGTCAAAATGGCGGGTGGAAGATTCTAAATAGCGTCTTTAGAATTGTTCTAACTGCTACATCAAAGATAACGGCTTAAAGACTCAAAATGGCGACTAGAAGATTCAAAATGGTGGCTGTAGACATGTTCTACCTGCTACATCAAAGATAACGGATTAAGGACTCAAAATGGCGGGTACAAGACTCAAAATGGCGGCTGTAGAATGGTTCCAGCATCTCGTATGGCTTCTGAATTAAAGATGAGGGTTAAAAGCCTCGTAATGGCGAGTAGAAGACTTAAAATGGGGGCTGTAGAATACTTCCAGCAGATAGTATGGCTTCTATATTAAAGATGGCGGCTGAAAGATTCAAAATGGCGGGTAGAAGATTCAAAATGGTGGCTGTAGAATTGTTCTAGCTGCTACACACAGACTAAAAGACTCCAAATGGAGGGTATACGATTCAAAATGGCGGCTGTAAAGTTCTTCTACCTGTTACATCAAGGATAGCGGCTTAAAGACTCAAAATGGGTACAAGACTAAAAATGGCGGCTGTAGAATGGTTCCAGCAGCTCGTAGGGCTTCTATATTAAAGATGGCGGATAAATGCCGAGCAAGTAGAAGACTCAAAATGGCGGCTGTAAAGGTCTTCTACCTGCTACATCAAAGATAGCGGCTTAAAGACTCAAAATGGGTACAATACTCAAAATGGCGGCTGTAAAATGGTTTCAGCAGCTCGTATGGCTTCTATATTAAAGATGGCGACTAAATGCCGAGCGAGTAGAAGACTCAAAATGGCGGCTGTAGGATGGTTCCAGCAGCTGGTATGGCTTCTATATTAAAGATGGCGACTAAATGCCGAGCGAGTAGAAGACTCAAAATGGCGGCTGTAGGATGGTTCCAGCAGCTGGTATGGGTTCTATATTAAAGATGGCGGCTAAAAGACTTAAATGGCGGGTGGAAGTCTCAAAATGGCGGCTTTAAAATTGTTCTAACTGCTACATCAAAGACAGCGGTTTTAAGGCACAAAATGGCGCGTGGAAGAATCAAAATGGCGGATAGAAGATTCAAAATAGCGTCTTTAGAATTGTTCTAACTGCTACATCAAAGATAACGGCTTAAAGGCTCAAAATGGCGACTAGAAGATTCAAAATGATGGCTGTAGAATTGTTCTACCTGCTACATCAAAGATAACAAATTAAAGACTCAAAATGGAGGGTACAAGGCTCAAAATGGCGGCGTTAGAATGGTTTCAGCAGCTCGTATGGCTTCTATATTAAAGATGGCGGCTAAATGCCAAGCGAGTAGAAGACTCAAAATGGCGGCTGTAAAGTTCTTCTACCTGCTACATCAAAGATAGCGGCTTAAAGACTCAAAATGGGTACAATACTCAAAATGGCGGCTGTAAAATGGTTTCAGCAGCTCGTATGGCTTCTATATTAAAGATGGCGACTAAATGCCGAGCGAGTAGAAGACTCAAAATGGCGGCTGTAGGATGGTTCCAGCAGCTGGTATGGGTTCTATATTAAAGATGGCGGCTAAAAGACTTAAATGGCGGGTGGAAGTCTCAAAATGGCGGCTTTAAAATTGTTCTAACTGCCACATCAAAGACAGCGGTTTTAAGGCACAAAATGGCGCGTGGAAGACTCAATATGGCGGATAGAAGATTCAAAGATAACGGCTTAAAGACTCAAAATGGCGACTAGAAGATTCAAAATGGTGGCTGTAGAATTGTTCTACTTGCTACATCAAAGATAACGGCTTAAAAACTCAAAATGGCGGGTGGAAGACTCAAAATGGCGGATAGAAGATTCAAAATAGAGTTTTTAGAATTGTTCTAACTGCTACATCAAAGATAATGGCTAATAGCCTCAAAATGGCGACTAGAAGATTCAAAATGGTGGCTGTAGAATTGTTCTACCTGGTACATCAAAAATAACGGATTAAAGACTCAAAATGGCCCGTACAAGACTCAAAATGGCGGCTGTAGAATGGTTTCAGCAGCTCGTATGGCTTCTATATTAAAGATAGCGGCTAAATGCCGAGCGAGTAGAAGACTCAAAATGGCGGCTGTAGAATAGTTCCAGCAGCTCGTATGGCTTCTATATTAAAGATGGCGGCTAAAAGACTCAAATGGCGGGTGGAAGTCTTAAAATGGCGGATAGAAGATTAAAAATGGCGGCTTTATAATTGTTCAAACTGCTACATCAAAGACAGCGGTTTTAAGGCACAAAATGGCGGGTG
Organism: Drosophila willistoni; assembly: GCF_018902025.1. Taxonomy (NCBI): domain Eukaryota; kingdom Metazoa; phylum Arthropoda; class Insecta; order Diptera; family Drosophilidae; genus Drosophila; species Drosophila willistoni. Next base: position 26,662 of record NW_025814351.1, read on the forward strand.
GAAGACTCAATATGGCGGATAGAAGATTCAAAGATAACAGCTTAGAGACTCAAAATGGCGACTAGAAGATTCAAAATGGTGGCTGTAGAATTGTTCTACTTGCTACATCAAAGATAGCGGCTTAAAAACACAAAATGGCGGGTGGAAGACTCAAAATGGCGGATAGAAGATTCAAAATAGAGTCTTTAGAATTGTTCTAACTGCTACATCAAAGATAATGGCTAAAAGCCTCAAAATGGCGACTAGAAGATTCAAAATGGTGGCTGTGGAATTGTTCTAGCTACTACATCACAGATAGCGGCTAAAAGACTCAAAATGGAGGGTATAAGATTCAAAATGGCGGCTGTAAAATTGTTCTGCCTTCTACATCAAAGATAACGGCTTAAAGAGTCAAAATGGCGGGTGGAAGATTCAAAATGGCGGCTGTAAAATGGTTCTACTTTCTACAACAAAGATAGCGGCTTAAAGACTCAAAATGGCGGGTGGAAGACTCAAAATGGCGGATAGAAGATTCAAAATAGAGTCTTTAGAATTGTTCTAACTGCTACATCAAAGATAATGGCTAAAAGCCTCAAAATGGCGACTAGAAGATTCAAAATGGTGGCTGTAGAATTGTTCTACCTGCTACATCAAAGATAACGGATTAAAGACTCAAAATGGCCCGTACAAGACTCAAAATGGCGGCTGTAGAATGGTTTCAGCAGCTCGTATGGCTTCTATATTAAAGATGGCGGCTAAATGCCGAGCAAGTAGAAGACTCAAAATGGAGGCTGTAGAACAGTTTCAGCAGCTCGTATGGCTTCTATTTTAAAGATGGCGGCTAAAAGACTCAAATGGCGGGTGGAAGTCTCAAAATGGCGGATAGAAGATTAAAAAAGGCGGCTTTAGAATTGTTCAAACTGCTACATCAAAGACAGCGGTTTTAAGGCACAAAATGGCGGGTGGAAGACTCAATATGGCGGATAGAAGATTCTGCTACATCAAAGATAATGGCTAAAAGCCTCAAAATGGCGAGTAGAAGACTCAAAATGGGGGCTGTGGAATTGTTCTAGCTGCTACATCACGGATAGCGGCTAAAATACTCAAAATGGAGGGTATAAGATTCAAAATGGCGGCTGTAAAGTTGTTCTACCTTCTACATCAAAGATAGCGGCTTAAAGAGTCAAAATGGCGGATGGAAGATTCAAAATGGCGGCTGTAAAATTGTTCTACTTTCTACAACAAAGATAGCGGCTAAAAGACTCAAAATGGCGGGTGGAAGAATCAAAATGGCGGATAGAAGATTCAAAATAGCGTCTTTAGAATTGTTCTAACTGCTACATCAAAGATAACGGCTTAAAGACTCAAAATGGCGACTAGAAGATTTAAAATAGTGGCTGTAGAATTGTTCGACCTGCTACATAAAAGGTAACGGATTAAAGACTCAAAATGGTGTGTACAAGACTAAAAATGGCGGCTGTAGAATGGTTCCAGCAGCACGTATGGCTTCTGAATTAAAGATGAGGGTTAAAAGCCTCAAAATGGCGAGTAGAAGACTCAAAATGGCGGCTGTAAAATGGTTCCAGCAACTCGTATGGCTTCTATATTAAAGATGGCGGCTGAAAGATTCAAAATGGCGGGTAGAAGACTAAAATGGCGGGTAGAAGATTCAAAATGGGGGCTGTAGAATTGTTCTAGTTGCTACATCACAGATAGCGGCTAAAAGACTTCAAATGGAGGGTATAAGATTCAAAATGGCGGCTGTAAAGTTCTTCTACCTGCTACATCAAAGATAGCGGCTTAATGACTCAAAATGGGTACAAGTCTCAAAATGGCGGCTGTAGAATGGTTTCAGCAGATCGTATGGCTTCTATATTAAAGCTGGCTGCTAAAAGCCTCAAAATGGCGAGTAGAAGACTCAAAATGGCGGCTGTAAAATGGTTCCAGCAACTCGTATGGCTTCTATATTAAAGATGGCGGCTGAAAGATTCAAAATGGCGGGTAGAAGACTAAAATGGCGGGTAGAAGATTCAAAATGGGGGCTGTAGAATTGTTCTAGTTGCTACATCACAGATAGCGGCTAAAAGACTTCAAATGGAGGGTATAAGATTCAAAATGGCGGCTGTAAAGTTCTTCTACCTGCTACATCAAAGATAGCGGCTTAATGACTCAAAATGGGTACAAGTCTCAAAATGGCGGCTGTAGAATGGTTTCAGCAGATCGTATGGGTTCTATATTAAAGATGGCGGCTAAAAGACCCAAATGGCGGGTGGAAGTCTTAAAATGGCGGATAGAAGATTAAAAATGGCGGCTTTAGAATTGTTCTACCTGCTACATCAAGGATAGCGGCTTAAAGACTCAGAATTGAGGGTACAAGGTTTAAAATGGCGGCGTTAGAATGGTTTCAGCAGATCGTATGGCTTCTATATTAAAGCTGGCTGCTAAAAGCCTCAAAATGGCGAGTAGAAGACTCAAAATGGCGGCTGTAAAATGGTTCCAGCAACTCGTATGGCTTCTATATTAATGATGGCGGCTGAAAGATTCAAAATGGCGGGTAGAAGACTAAAATGGCGGGTAGAAGATTCAAAATGGGGGCTGTAGAATGGTTCTAGCTGCTACATCACAGATAGCGGCTAAAAGACTCCAAATGGAGGGTATAAGATTCAAAATGGCGGCTGTAAAGTTATTCTACCTGCTACATTAAAGATAGCGGCTTAATGACTCAAAATGGGTACAAGACTCAAAATGGCGGCTGTAGAATGGTTTCAGCAGCTCGCATGGCTTCTATATTAAAGATGGCGGCTGAAAGATTCAAAATGGCGGGTAGAAGACTAAAATGGCGGGTAGAAGATTCAAAATGGGGGCTGTAGAATTGTTCTAGTTGCTACATCACAGATAGCGGCTAAAAGACTTCAAATGGAGGGTATAAGATTCAAAATGGCGGCTGTAAAGTTCTTCTACCTGCTACATCAAAGATAGCGGCTTAATGACTCAAAATGGGTACAAGTCTCAAAATGGCGGCTGTAGAATGGTTTCAGCAGCTCGTATGGGTTCTATATTAAAGATGGCGGCTAAAAGACTCAAATGGCGGGTGGAAGTCTTAAAATGGCGGATAGAAGATTAAAAATGGCGGCTTTAGAATTGTTCTACCTGCTACATCAAGGATAGCGGCTTAAAGACTCAGAATTGAGGGTACAAGGTTTAAAATGGCGGCGTTAGAATGGTTTCAGCAGATCGTATGGCTTCTATATTAAAGCTGGCTGCTAAAAGCCTCAAAATGGCGAGTAGAAGAATTGTTCAAACTGCTACATCAAAGACAGCGGTTTTAAGGCACAAAGTGGCGGGTGGAAGACTCAATATGGCGGATAGAAGATTCAAAGATAACGGCTTAAAGACTCAAAATGGCGACTAGAAGATTCAAAATGGGGGCTGTGGAATTGTTCTAGCTGCTACATCACAGATAGCGGCTAAAATACTCAAAATGGAGGGTATACGATTCAAAATGGCGGCTGTAAAGTTGTTCTACCTTCTACATCAAAGATAGCGGCTTAAAGAGTCAAAATTGCGGTGGAAGATTCAAAATGGCGGCTGTAAAATTGTTCTACTTTCTACAACAAAGATAGCGACTCAAAATGGCGGGTGGAAGAATCAAAATGGCGGATAGAAGATTCAAAATAGCGTCTTTAGAATTGTTCTAACTGCTACATCAAAGATAACGGCTGAAAGACTCAAAATGGCGACTAGAAGATTTAAAATAGTGGCTGTAGAATTGTTCTACCTGCTACATCAAAGGTAACGGATTAAAGACTCAAAATGGCTTAAAGACTCAAAATGGCGACTAGAAGATTCAAAATGGTGGCCGTAGAATTGTTCTACCTGCTACATCAAAGATAGCGGCTTAAAGACTCAGAATTGAGGGTACAAGGTTTAAAATGGCGGCGTTAGAATGGTTTCAGCAGATCGTATGGCTTCTATATTAAAGATGGCTGCTAAAAGCCTCAAAATGGCGAATAGAAGACTCAAAATGGCGGATAGAAGATTAAAAATGGCGGCTTTAGAATTGTTCAAACTGCTACATCAAAGACAGTGGTTTTAAGGCACAAAATGGCGGGTGGAAGACTCAATATGGCGGATAGAAGATTCAAAGATAACGGCTTAAAGACTCAAAATGGCGACTAGAAGATTCAAAATGGTGGCTGTAGAATTGTTCTACTTGCTACATCAAGGATAGCGGCTTAAAGACTCAGAATTGAGGGTACAAGGTTTAAAATGGCGGCGTTAGAATGGTTTCAGCAGATCGTATGGCTTCTATATTAAAGCTGGCTGCTAAAAGCCTCAAAATGGCGAGTAGAAGACTCAAAATGGCGGCTGTAAAATGGTTCCAGCAACTCGTATGGCTTCTATATTAATGATGGCGGCTGAAAGATTCAAAATGGCGGGTAGAAGACTAAAATGGCGGGTAGAAGATTCAAAATGGGGGCTGTAGAATGGTTCTAGCTGCTACATCACAGATAGCGGCTAAAAGACTCCAAATGGAGGGTATAAGATTCAAATGGCGGCTGTAAAGTTATTCTACCTGCTACATTAAAGATAGCGGCTTAATGACTCAAAATGGGTACAAGACTCAAAATGGCGGCTGTAGAATGGTTTCAGCAGCTCGCATGGCTTCTATATTAAAGATGGCGGCTGAAAGATTCAAAATGGCGGGTAGAAGACTAAAATGGCGGGTAGAAGATTCAAAATGGGGGCTGTAGAATTGTTCTAGTTGCTACATCACAGATAGCGGCTAAAAGACTTCAAATGGAGGGTATAAGATTCAAAATGGCGGCTGTAAAGTTCTTCTACCTGCTACATCAAAGATAGCGGCTTAAAGACTCAAAATGGGTACAAGACTCAAAATGGCGGCTTTAGAATGGTTTCAGCAGCTCGTATGGCTTCTATATTAAAGATGGCGGCTCAATGACGAGCGAGTAGAAGACTCAAAATGGCGGCTGTTAAGTTCTTCTACCTGCTACATCAAAGATAGCGGCTTAAAGACTCAAAATGGGTACAAGACTCAAAATGGCGGCTGTAAAATGGTTTCAGCAGCTCGTATGGCTTCTATATTAAAGATGAGGGTTAAAAGCCTCAAAATGGCGAGTAGAAGACTCAAAATGGCGGCTGTAGAATGGTTCCAGCAACTCGTATGGCTTCTATATTAAAGATGGCGGCTCAATGACGAGCGAGTAGAAGACTCAAAATGGCGGCTGTTAAGTTCTTCTACCTGCTACATCAAAGATAGCGGCTTAAAGACTCAAAATGGGTACAAGACTCAAAATGGCGGCTTTAGAATGGTTTCAGCAGCTCGTATGGCTTCTATATTAAAGATGGCGGCTCAATGACGAGCGAGTAGAAGACTCAAAATGGCGGCTGTAAAGTTCTTCTACCTGCTACATCAAAGATAGCGGCTTAATGACTCAAAATGGGTACAAGTCTCAAAATGGCGGCTGTAGAATGGTTTCAGCAGCTCGCATGGCTTCTATATTAAAGATGGCGGCTAAAAGACCCAAATGGCGGGTGGAAGTCTTAAAATGGCGGATAGAAGATTAAAAATGGCGGCTTTAGAATTGTTCTACCTGCTACACCAAGGATAGCGGCTTAAAGACTCAGAATTGAGGGTACAAGGTTTAAAATGGCGGCGTTAGAATGGTTTCAGCAGATCGTATGGCTTCTATATTAAAGCTGGCTGCTAAAAGCCTCAAAATGGCGAGTAGAAGACTCAAAATGGCGGCTGTAAAATGGTTCCAGCAACTCGTATGGCTTCTATATTAATGATGGCGGCTGAAAGATTCAAAATGGCGGGTAGAAGACTAAAATGGCGGGTAGAAGATTCAAAATGGGGGCTGTAGAATGGTTCTAGCTGCTACATCACAGATAGCGGCTAAAAGACTCCAAATGGAGGGTATAAGATTCAAAATGGCGGCTGTAAAGTTATTCTACCTGCTACATTAAAGATAGCGGCTTAATGACTCAAAATGGGTACAAGACTCAAAATGGCGGCTGTAGAATGGTTTCAGCAGCTCGCATGGCTTCTATATTAAAGATGGCGGCTGAAAGATTCAAAATGGCGGGTAGAAGACTAAAATGGCGGGTAGAAGATTCAAAATGGGGGCTGTAGAATTGTTCTAGTTGCTACATCACAGATAGCGGCTAAAAGACTTCAAATGGAGGGTATAAGATTCAAAATGGCGGCTGTAAAGTTCTTCTACCTGCTACATCAAAGATAGCGGCTTAATGACTCAAAATGGGTACAAGTCTCAAAATGGCGGCTGTAGAATGGTTTCAGCAGCTCGGATGGCTTCTATATTAAAGATGGCGGCTAAATGCCGAGCGAGTAGAAGACTCAAAATGGCGGCTGTAGGATGGTTCCAGCAGCTGGTATGGGTTCTATATAAAGATGGCGGCTAAAAGACTTAAATGGCGGGTGGAAGTCTCAAAATGGCGTATAGAAGATTAAAAATGGCGGCTTTAAATTGTTCAAACTGCTACATCAAAGACAGCGGTTTTAAGGCACAAAATGGCGGGTGGAAGACTCAATATGGCGGATAGAAGATTCAAAGATAACGGCTTAAAGACTCAAAATGGCGACTAGAAGATTCAAAATGGTGGCTGTAGAATTGTTTTACTTGCTACATCAAAGATAGCGGCTTAAAAACTCAAAATAGCGGGTGGAAGACTCAAAATGATGGATAGAAGATTCAAAATAGAGTCTTCAGAATTGTTCTAACTGCTACATCAAAGATAATGGCTAAAAGCCTCAAAATGGCGACTAGAAGATTCAAAATGGTGGCTGTGGAATTGTTCTAGCTGCTACATCACAGATTGCGGCTAAAAGACTCAAAATGGAGGGTATAAGATTCAAAATGGCGGCTGTAAAGTTTTCTACCTTCTACATTAAAGATAGCGGCTTAAAGACTCAAAATGGGTACAAGACTCAAAATGGCGGCTTTAGAATGGTTTCAGCACCTTGTATGGCTTCTATATTAAAGATGGCGGCTAAATGCCGAGCGAGTAGAAGACTCAAAATGGCGGCTGTAAAGTTCTTCTACCTTCTACATCAAAGATAGCGGCTTAAAGATTCAAAATGGGTACAAGACTCAAAATGGCGGCTGTAAAATGGTTTCAGCAGCTCGGATGGCTTCTATATTAAAGATGGCGGCTAAATGCGAGCGAGTAGAAGACTCAAAATGGCGGCTGTAGGATTAAAAATGGCGGCTTTAGTTCCAGCAGCTGGTATGGGTTCTATATTAAAGATGGCGGCTAAAAGACTTAAATGGCGGGTGGAAGTCTCAAAATGGCGGCTTTAAAATTGTTCTAACTGCTACATCAAAGACAGCGTTTTAAGGCACAAAATGGCGGGTGGAAGACTCAATATGGCGGATAGAAGATTCAAAGATAACGGCTTAAAGATTCAAAATGGCGACTAGAAGATTTAAAATGGTGGCTGTAGAATTGTTCTACTTGCTACATCAAAGATAACGGCTTAAAAACTCAAAATGGCGGGTGGAAGACTCAAAAGGCGAATAGAAGATTCAAAATATAGTTTTTAGAATTGTTCTAACTGCTACATCAAAGATAATGGCTAATAGCCTCAAAATGGCGACTAGAAGATTCAAAATGGTGGCTTTAGAATTGTTCTACCTGCTACATCAAAGATAACGGATTAAAGACTCAAAATGGCCCGTACAAGACTCAAAATGGCGGCTGTAGAATGGTTTCAGCAGCTCGTATGGCTTCTATATTAAAGATAGCGGCTAAATGCCGAGCGAGTAGAAGACTCAAAATGGCGGCTGTAGAATAGTTCCAGCAGCTCGTATGGCTTCTGTATTAAAGATGGCGGCTAAAAGACTCAAATGGCGGGTGGAAGTCTTAAAATGGCGGATAGAAGATTAAAAATGGCGGCTTTAGAATTGTTCTAACTGCTACATCAAAGACAGCGGTTTTAAGGCACAAAATGGCGGGTGGAAGACTCAATATGGCGATAGAAGATTCAAAGATAACGGCTTAAAGACTCAAAATGGCGACTAGAAGATTCAAAATGGTGGCTGTAGAATTGTTCTACTTGCTACATCAAAGATAGCGGCTTAAAACTCAAAATGGCGGGTGGAAGACTCAAAATGACGGATAGAAGATTCAAAATAGAGTCTTTAGAATTGTTCTAAGTGCTACATCAAAGATAATGGCTAAAAGCCTCAAAATGGCGACTAGAAGATTCAAAATGGTGGCTGTAGAATTGTTCTACCTGCTACATCAAAGATAACGGATTAAAGATTCAAAATGGCTCGTACAAGACTCAAAATGCGGCTGTAGAATGGTTTCAGCAGCTCGTATGGCTTCTATATTAAAGATGGCGGCTAAAAGACTCAAATGGCGGGTGGAAGTCTCAAATGGCGGATAGAAGATTCAAAATGGTGGCTGTAGAATTGTTTTACTTGCTACATCAAAGATAGGGCTTAAAACTCAAAATGGCGGGTGGAAGACTCAAAATGGCGACTAGAAGATTCAAAATGGTGGCTGTAGAATTGTTCTACTTGCTACATCAAAGATAGGGGCTTAAAACTCAAAATGGCGGTGGAAGACTCAAAATGGCGACTAGAAGATTCAAAATGGTGGCTGTAGAATTGTTTTACTTGCTACATCAAAGATAGCGGCTTAAAACTCAAAATGGCGGGTGGAAGACTCAAATGACGGATAGAAGATTCAAAATAGAGTCTTTAGAATTGTTCTAAGTGCTACATCAAAGATAATGGCTAAAAGCCTCAAAATGGCGACTAGAAGATTCAAAATGGTGGCTGTAGAATTGTTCTACCTGCTACATCAAAGATAACGGATTAAAGACTCAAAATGGCTCGTACAAGACTCAAAATGGCGGCTGTAGAATGGTTTCAGCAGCTCGTATGGCTTCTATATTAAAGATGGCGGCTAAAAGACTCAAATGGCGGGTGGAAGTCTCAAAATGGCGGATAGAAGATTCAAAGATAACGGTTAAGACTCAAAATGGCGACTAGAAGATTCAAAATGTGGCTGTAGAATTGTTCTACTTGCTACATCAAAGATAGGGCTTAAAACTCAAAATGGCGGGTGGAAGACTCAAAATGGCGACTAGAAGATTCAAAATGTGGCTGTAGAATTGTTTTACTTGCTACATCAAAGATAGCGGCTTAAAACTCATAATGCGGGTGGAAGACTCAAAATGGCGATAGAAGATTCAAAATAGATCTTTAGAATTGTTCTAACTGCTACATCAAAGATAATGGCTAAAAGCCTCAAAATGGCGACTAGAAGATTCAAAATGGTGGCTGTAGAATTGTTCTACTTGCTACATCAAAGATAGCGGCTTAAAACTCATAATGGCGGGTGGAAGACTCAAAATGGCGGATAGAAGATTCAAAATAGAGTCTTTAGAATTGTTCTAACTGCTACATCAAAGATAATGGCTAAAAGCCTCAAAATGGCGACTAGAAGATTCAAAATGGTGGCTGTGGAATTGTTCTAGCTGCTACATCACAGATAGCGGCTAAAAGACTCAAAATGGAGGGTATAAGATTCAAAATGGCGGCTGTAAAGTTGTTCTACCTTCTACATCAAAGATAGCGGCTTAAAGAGTCAAAATGGCGGGTGGAAGATTCAAAATGGCGGCTGTAAAATTGTTCTACTTTCTACAACAAAGATAGCGGCTTAAAGTCTCAAAATGGCGGGTGGAAGACTTAAAATGGCGGATAGAAGATCAAAATAGAGTCTTTAGAATTGTTCTAAGTGCTACATCAAAGATAATGGCTAAAGCCTCAAAATGGCGAGTAGAAGACTCAAAATGGGGCTGTGGAACAGTTTCAGCAGCTCGTATGGCTTCTATATTAAAGATGGCGGCTAAAAGACTCAAATAACGGGTGGAAGTCTCAAAATGGCGGATAGAAGATTAAAAATGGCGGCTTTAGAATTGTTCAAACTGCTACATCAAAGACAGCGGTTTTAAGGCACAAAATGGCGGGCGGAAGACTCAAAATGGCGGCTGTAGAACAGTTTCAGCAGCTCGTATGGCTTCTATATTAAAGATGGCGGCTAAAAGACTCAAATGGCGGGTGGAAGTCTCAAAATGGCGGATAGAAGATTAAAAATGGCGGCTTAGAATTGTTCAAACTGCTACATCAAAGACAGCGGTTTTAAGGCACAAAATGGCGGGTGGAAGACTCAACATAGCGGATAGAAGATTCTGCTACATCAAAGATAATGGCTAAAAGCCTCAAAATGGCGAGTAGAAGACTCAAAATGGGGCTGTGGAATTGTTCAAGCTGCTACATCACAGATAGCGGCGAAAATACTCAAAATGGAGGGTGTAAGATTCAAAATGGCGGCTGTAAAGTTGTTCTACCTTCTACATCAAAGATAGCGGCTTAAAGAGTCAAAATGGCGGGAGGAAGATTCAAAATGGCGGCTGTAAAATTGTTCTACTTTCTACAACAAATATAGCGGCTAAAAGACTCAAAATGGCGGGTATAAGATCAAATGGCGGCTGTAAAGTTCTTCTACCTGCTCCATCAAAGATAGCGGCTTAATGACTCAAAATGGTACAAGTCTCAAAATGGCGGCTGTAGAATGGTTTCAGCAGCTCGTATGAGTTCTATATTAAAAATGGCGGCTAAAAGACTCAAATGGCTGGTGGAAGTCTTAAAATGGCGGATAGAAGATTAAAATGGGGGCTGGTAGAATTGTTCTAGTTGCTACATCACAGATAGCGGCTAAAAAAACTTCAAATGGGGTATAAGATTCAAAATGGCGGCTGTAAAGTTCTTCTACCTGCTACATCAAAGATAGCGGCTTAATGACTCAAAATGGGTACAAGTCTCAAAATGGCGGCTGTAGAATGGTTTCAGCAGCTCGTATGGGTTCTATATTAAAGATGGCGGCTAAAAGACTCAAATGGCGGGTGGAAGTCTTAAAATGGCGGATAGAAGATTAAAAATGGCGGCATTAGAATTGTTCTAACTGCTACATCAAAGATAGCGATTTTAAGGCACAAAATGGCGGGTGGAAGACTCAATATGGCGGATAGAAGATTCAAAGATAACGGCTTAAAGACTCAAAATGGCGACTAGAAGATTCAAAATGGTGGCCGTAGAATTGTTCTACCTGCTACATCAAAGATAGCGGCTTAAAAACTCAGAATTGAGGTACAAGGTTTAAAATGGCGGCGTTAGAATGGTTTCAGCAGATCGTATGGCTTCTATATTAAAGCTGGCTGCTAAAAGCCTCAAAATGGCGAGTAGAAGACTCAAAATGGCGGATAGAAGATTAAAAATGGCGGCTTTAGAATTGTTCAAACTGCTACATCAAAGACAGCGGTTTTAAGGCACAAAATGGCGGGTGGAAGACTCAATATGGCGGATAGAAGATTCAAAGATAACGCTTAAGACTCAAAATGGCGACTAGAAGATTCAAAATGGTGGCTGTAGAATTGTTCTACTTGCTACATCAAAGATAGCGGCTTAAAAACTCAAATGGCGGTGGAAGACTCAATATGGCGGATAGAAGATTCAAAGATAACGGGCTTAAAGACTCAAAATGGCGACTAGAAGATTTAAAATGGTGGCTGTAGAATTGTTCTACTTGCTACATCAAAGATAGCGGCTTAAAAACTCAAAATGGCGGGTGGAAGACTCCAAAATGGCGGATAAAAGATTCAAATAGAGTCTTTAGAATTGTTCTAACTGCTACATCAAAGATAATGGCCAAAAGCCTCAAAATGGCGACTAGAAGATCAAAATGGTGGCTGTGGAATTGTTCTAGCTGCTACATCACAGATAGCGGCTAAAAGACTCAAAATGGAGGTATAAGATTCAAAATGGCGGCTGTAGAATTGTTATACCTGCTACATCAAAGATAACGGGTTAAAGAGTCAAAATGGCGGGTGGAAGATTCAAAATGGCGGCTGTAAAATTGTTATACTTTCTACAACAAAGATAGCGGCTTAAAGACTCAAAATGGCGGGTGGAAGACTTAAAATGGCGGATAGAAGATTCAAAATAGAGTCTTTAGAATTGTTCTAAGTGCTACATCAAAGATAATGGCTAAAAGCCTGAAAATGGCGACTAGAAGAATTCAAGAATGGTGGCTGTAGAATTGTTATACCTGCTACATCAAAGATAACGGATTAAAGGCTCAAAATGGCCCGTACAAGACTCAAAATGGCGGCTGTATGAATGGTTTCAGCAGCTCGTATGGCTTCTATATTAAAGATGGCGGCTAAATGCCGAGCCAAGTAGAAGACTCAAAATGGCGGCTGTAGAACAGTTTCAGCAGCTCGTATGGCTTCAATATTAAAGATGGCGGCTAAAAGACTCAAATGGCGGGTGGAAGTCTCAAAATGGCGGATAGAAGATTTAAAATGGCGGCTTTAGAATTGTTCAAACTGCTACATCAAAGACAGCGTTTTTAAGGCCCAAAATGCGGGTGGAAGACTCAATAAGGCGGATAGAAGATTCTGCTACATCAAGATAATGGCTAAAAACCTCAAAATGGCGAGTAGAAGACTCAAAATGGGGGCTGTGGAATTGTTCTAGCTGCTACATCACAGATAGCGGCTAAAATACTCAAAATGGAGGGTATAAGATTCAAAATGGCTGCTGTAAAGTTGTTCTACCTCTACATCAAAGATAGCGGCTTAAGAGTCAAAATGGCGGGTGGAAGATTCAAAATGGCGCTGTAAAATTGTTTTCTAATTTCTACAACAAGATAGCGGCTAAAAGACTCAAAAAGGCGGGTGGAGAATCAAAATGGGGGAATAGAAGATTCAAAACAGCGCCTTTAGAATTGTTCTAACTGCTACATCAAAAGATAACGGCTTTAAAGACTCAAAATG
>NW_025814352.1:0-66991 GCF_018902025.1 Drosophila willistoni
GATGACGGCTAACAGACTCAAAAATGGTGGCTTGAATAGTCCAGAATGCGGCTGTAGAATGGTTTCAGCAGCTCGTATTGCTTCTATATTAAGATGTGGCTTAAATACTAAAATGGGCGGATGTAGAATGTTTCTTAGCAGCGTCGATTGCTTCTATATTAAGATGGGGCTAGAAGAGTCAAAATGGCGGCTTAAAAGATTAAAAGGCGACTGTAGAATGGTTCAGCAGCTCGTATGGCTTCTATAATTAATGATGGGGCTTAAGGACTCAACTGGCGGGTGAAAGAACAAAATGGAGGCTTAAATAATCAAATTTTAAAGACTCAACATGTGCGGGTGGAAGACTTAAAGTAGCGTGCTAGAAGAACTCAAAATGGCGGCTAAAAGACTTAAATAAGGCGGCTGTAGAGATGGTTCCAGCAGCTCGTATTGGCTTCTATATTAATGATGGGGCTTAAGGACTCAAACTGGCGGTGAAAGACACAAAATGGGGCTTAAATATCAAATTTTAAAGACTCAACATGGGGGTGGGAAGACTTCAAATAGCGGCTAGAAGACTCAAATGGCGGCTAAAGACTTAAAAAGGCGGCTGAAGAATGGTTCCCAGCAGCTCGTATTGCTTCTATATTAAAGATGGTGGCTTTAAGGACTCAAAATGGCGGTGAAAGACTCAAAATGGTGGCTTAAATACTCAAAGTTTTAAAGACTCAACATGGCGGGTGGAAGACTTCAAATAGCGGCTAGAAGACTCAAAATGGCGGCTAAAAGACTTAAAAGGCGGCTGTAGATATATTAATGATGGCGGCTTAAGGACTCAAACTGGCGGGTGAAAGACCAAAATGGTGGCTTAAATACTCAAATTTTAAAGACTCAACATGGCGGGTGAATAGCTTCAAATAGCGGCTAGAAGACTCAAATGGCGGCTAAAAGACTTAAAAAGGCGGCTGAAGAATGGGTTCAGAGCTATTGCTTCATATTAAAGATGGTGGCTTAAGGACTCAAATGGCGGTGAAAGACTCAAAAATGGTGGCTTAAATACTAAAAGTTTTTAAAGACTCAACATGGCGGGTGGAAGACTTCAAATAGCGGCTAGAAGACTCAATGGCGGCTAAAGACTTAAAAAGGCGCTGTAGAATGGTTCCAGCAGCTCGTATTGCTTCTATATTAATGATGGGGCTTAAGGACTCAAACTGGCGGGTGAAAGACACAAAATGGTGGCTTAAATACTCAAAGATTTAAAGACTCAACTGGCGGGTGGAAGACTTCAAATAGCGGCTAGAAGACTCAAAATGGCGGCTAAAGGACTTAAAAAGGCGCTGAAGAATGGTTTCAGCAGCTCGTATTGCTTCTATATTAAAGATGGTGGCTTTAATACCAAATGGCGGATGTAGAATGTTTCTAAGCAAGGTCAATTGCATCTATATTAAAAATGGCGGCTAAAAGACCAAATGGCGGGTAGAAGACTCAAAAATGGCGGCTAAAAGACTTCAAAAGGCGGCTGAAGAATGGTTCCAAAGCAGCTCGTATTGCTTTCTATATTAAATGATGGCGGATAAAAGAACCAAAATGGGCGGTAGAGACTCAAATGGCGGCTAAAAGACTTAAAAAGGCGGCTGTAGAATGGTTCCAGCAGCTCGTATTGCTTCTATATTAATGATGGCGGCTTAAGGACTCAAAACTGGCGGTGATAAGACAAAAATGGTGGCTTAAATACTCAAAATTTTTAAAAGACCAACATGGCGGGTGGAAGACTCAAAAATAGCGGCTGAAGAAACTCAAATGGCGGCTAAAAGACTTAAAAAGGCGGCTTGAAGAATGGTTTCAGCAGCTGTATTGCTTCTATATTAAAGATGGTGGCTTTAATACCCAAAATGGCGGATGTAGAATGTTTCTAGCAGGTCGAATTGCTTCTATATTAAAAATGGCGGCTAAAAGAACCAAAATGGCGGGTAGAAGACTCAAAATGGCGGCTAAAGACTTCAAAGGCGGCTGAAGAATGGTTCCAGCAGCTCGTATTGCTTCTATATTAAAAATGGCGGCTAAAAGAACAAAATGGCGGGTAGAAGACTCAAAATGGCGGCTAAAAGACTTCAAAAGGGCTGAAGAATGGTTCCAGCAGCTCGTATTGCTTCTATATTAATGATGGCGGCTAAAAGAACCAAAATGGCGGGTAGAAGACTCAAAAATGGCGCTAAAAGACTTAAAAAGGCGGCTGTAGAATGGTTCCAGCAGCTCGTATTGCTTCTATATTAATGATGGCGGCTTAAGGACTCAAACTGGGCGGGGTGAAAGACACAAAAGGTGCTTTAAATACTCAAAATTTTAAAGACTCAACATGGCGGGTGGAAGACTTCAAATAGCGGCTAGAAGACTCAAAATGGCGGCTAAAAGACTTAAAAAGGCGGCTGAAGAATGGTTTCAGCAGCTCGTATTGCTTCTATATTAAAGATGGTGGCTTTAATACCCAAAATGGCGGATGTAGAATGTTTCTAGCAGGTCGAATTGCTTCTATATTTAAAATGGCGGCTAAAAGAACCAAAATGGCGGGTAGAAGACTCAAAATGGCGGCTAAAAGACTTCAAAAGGCGGCTGAAGAATGGTTCCAGCAGCTCGTATTGCTTCTATATTAAAAATGGCCGCTAAAAGAACAAATGGCGGGTAGAGAGACTCAAAATGGCGGCTAAAAGACTTCAAAAGGCGGCTGAAGAATGGTTCCAGCAGCTCGTATTGCTTCTATATTAATGATGGCGGCTAAAAGAACCAAAATGGCGGGTAGAAGACTCAAAATGGCGGCTAAAAGACTTAAAAAGGCGGCTGTAGAATGGTTCCAGCAAGCTTCGGTATTGCTTCTATATTTAATGACTGGCGGCTTAAGGACTCAAACTGGCGGGTGAAAGACACAAAATGGTGGCTTAAATTACTCAAGAATTTTTAAAGACTCAACATGGCGGGTGGAAACTTCAAATAGCGGCATAGAAGAACTCAAAATGGCGGCTAATAAGACTTAAAAAAGGCGGCTGTAGAATGGTTTCCAGCAGCTGTATTGCCTTCTATATTAATGATGGCGGCTTAAGGACTCAAAATGGCGGTGGAAGACTTCAAATAGCGCTAGAGACTCAAAATGGCGGCTAAAAGACTTAATAAGCGGCTGTAGAATGGTTCAGCAGCTCGTATTGCTTCTATATTAAAGATGGTGCTTAAGGACTCAAAATGGCGGGTGAAAGACTCAAAATGGTGGCTTAAATACTCAAAGTTTTAAAGACTCAACATGGCGGGTGGAAGACTTCAAATAGCGGCTAGAAGACTCAAAAATGGCGGCTAAAGACTTAAAAAGGCGGCTGTAGAATGGTTCAGCAGCTCGGTATTGCTTTCTATATTAAAGATGGTGGCTTAAGGACTCAAAATGGCGGGTGAAAGACTCAAAATGGTGGCTTAAATACTCAAAGTTTGAAAGACTCAACATGGCGGGTGGAAGACTTCAAATAGCGGCTAGAAGACTCAAAATGGCGGCTAAAAGACTTAATAAGGCGGCTGTAGAATGGTTCCAGCAGCTCGTATTGCTTCTATATTAAAGATGGTGGCTTAAGGACTCAAAATGGCGGGTGAAAGACACAAAATGGTGGCTTAAATACTCAAAATTTTAAAGACTCAACATGGCGGGTGGAAGACTTCAAATAGCGGCTAGAAGACTCAAAATGGCGGCTAAAAGACTTAAAAAGGCGGCTGAAGAATGGTTCCAGCAGCTCGTATTGCTTCTATATTAAAGATGGTGGCTTAAGGACTCAAAATGGCGGGTGAAAGACTCAAAATGGTGGCTTAAATACTCAAAGTTTTAAAGACTCAACATGGCGGGTGGAAGACTTCAAATAGCGGCTAGAAGACTCAAAATGGCGGCTAAAAGACTTAAAAAGGCGGCTGTAGAATGGTTCCAGCAGCGCGTGTGGCTTCTATATTAAAGATGGTGGCTATTCAAAATAACGGGTGGAAGACTCAAAATGGTAACTTAAATATTCAAAATAGCGGCTGTAGAATGTTTTTAGCAGCTTGTATTGCTTCTATATTAAAGATGGTGGCTTAAGGACTCAAAATGGCGGGTG
Organism: Drosophila willistoni; assembly: GCF_018902025.1. Lineage (NCBI taxonomy): Eukaryota > Metazoa > Arthropoda > Insecta > Diptera > Drosophilidae > Drosophila > Drosophila willistoni. The sequence goes on from NW_025814352.1 coordinate 4,098, forward strand.
AAAGACTCAAAATGGTGGCTTAAATACTCGAAGTTTTAAAGACTCAACATGGCGGGTGGAAGACTTCAAATAGCGGCTAGAAGACTCAAAATGGCGGCTAAAAGACTTAAAAAGGCGGCTGTAGAATGGTTCCAGCAGCTCGTATTGCTTCTATTTTAAAGATGGTGGCTTAAGGACTCAAAATGGCGGGTGAAAGACTCAAAATGGTGGCTTAAATACTCAAAGTTTTAAAGACTCAACATGGCGGGTGGAAGACTTCAAATAGCGGCTAGAAGACTCAAAATGGCGGCTAAAAGACTTAAAAAGGCGGCTGAAGAATGGTTCCAGCAGCTCGTATTGCTTCTATATTAAAGATGGTGGCTTAAGGACTCAAAATGGCGGGTGAAAGACTCAAAATGGTGGCTTAAATACTCAAAGTTTTAAAGACTCAACATGGCGGGTGAAGACTTCAAATAGCGGCTAGAAGACTCAAAATGGCGGCTAAAGACTTAATAAGGCCGGCTGTAGAATGGTTCCAGCAGCTCGTATTGCTTCTATATTAATGATGGCGGCTTAAGGACTCAAACTGGCGGGTGAAAGACACAAAATGGTGGCTTAAATACTCAAAATTTTAAAGACTCAACATGGCGGGTGGAAGACTTCAAATAGCGGCTAGAAGACTCAAAATGGCGGCTAAAAGACTTAAAAAGGCGGCTGAAGAATGGTTCCAGCTGCTCGTATTGCTTCTATATTAAAGATGGTGGCTTAAGGACTCAAAATGGCGGGTGAAAGACTCAAAATGGTGGCTTAAATACTCAAAGTTTTAAAGACTCAACATGGCGGGTGGAAGACTTCAAATAGCGGTTAGAAGACTCAAAATGGCGGCTAAAAGACTTAAAAAGGCGGCTGTAGAATGGTTCCAGCAGCTCGTATTGCTTCTATATTAATGATGGCGGCTTAAGAACTCAAACTGGCGTGTGAAAGACACAAAATGGTGGCTTAAATACTCAAATTTTAAAGACTCAACATGGCGGGTGGAAGACTTCAAATAGCGGCTAGAAGACTCAAAATGGCGGCTAAAAGACTTAAAAAGGCGGCTGAAGAATGGTTCCAGCAGCTCGTATTGCTTCTATATTAAAGATGGTGGCTTAAGGACTCAAAATGGCGGGTGAAAGACTCAAAATGGTGGCTTAAATACTCAAAGTTTTAAAGACTCCACATGGCGGGTGGAAGACTTCAAATAGCGGCTAGAAGACTCAAAATGGCGGCTAAAAGACTTAAAAAGGCGGCTGAAGAATGGTTCCAGCAGCTCGTATTGCTTCTATATTAAAGATGGTGGCTTAAGGACTCAAAATGGCGGGTGAAAGACTCAAAATGGTGGCTTAAATACTCAAAGTTTTAAAGACTCAACATGGCGGGTGGAAGACTTCAAATAGCGGCTAGAAGACTCAAAATGGCGGCTAAAAGAATTAAAAAGGCGGCTGTAGAATGGTTCCAGCAACTCGTATTGCTTCTATATTAATGATGGCGGCTTAAGGACTCAAACTGGCGAGTGAAAGACACAAAATGGTGGCTTAAATACTCAAAATTTTAAAGACTCAACATGGCGGGTGGAAGACTTCAAATAGCGGCTAGAAGACTCAAAATGGCGGCTAAAAGACTTAAAAAGGCGGCTGAGGAATGGTTTCAGCAGCTCGTATTGCTTCTATATTAAAGATGTTGGCTTAAATACCCAAAATGGCGGATGTAGAATGTTTCTAGCAGCTCGAATTGCTTCTATATTAAAAATGGCGGCTAAAAGAACCAAAATGGCGGGTAGAAGACTCAAAATGGCGGCTGTTGAATGTTTTTAGCAGCCGTATGGCTTCTTTATTAAAGATGGTGGCTTATGGACTCAAAATAACGGGTGGAAGACTCAAAATGGTGACTTAAATATTCAATATGGCGGCTGTAGAATGGTTCTAGCAGCTTGTATTGCTTCTATATTAAAGATGGTGGCTAAAAGAACCAAAATGCCGTGTATAAGACTCAAAATGGAGGCTGCAGAATGTTTTTAGCAGCTCGTATGGCTTCTATATTAAAGATGACGGCTAACAGACTCAAAATGGTGGCTTGAATAGTCAAGATGGCGGCTGTAGAATGGTTCCAGCAGCTCGTATTGCTTCTATATTAAAGATGGTGGCTAAAAGAACCAAAATGCCGTGTATAAGACTCAAAATGGAGGCTGCAGAATGTTTTTAGCAGCTCGTATGGCTTCTATATTAAAGATGACGGCTAACAGACTCAAAATGGTGGCTTGAATAGTCAAGATGGCGGCTGTAGAATGGTTTCAGCAGCTCGTATTGCTTCTATATTAGAGATGGTGGCTTAAATACTCAAAATGGCGGATGTAGAATGTTTCTAGCAGCTCGAATTGCTTCTATATTAAAGATGGTGGCTAGAAGACTCAAAATGGCGGCTAAAAGACTTAAAAAGGCGGCTGTAGAATGGTTCCAGCAGCTCGTATGGCTTCTATATTAATGATGGCGGCTTAAGGACTCAAACTGGCGGGTGAAAGACACAAAATGGTGGCTTAAATACTCAAATTTAAAGACTCAACATGGCGGGTGGAAGACTTCAAATAGCGGCTAGAAGACTCAAAATGGCGGCTAAAAGACTTAAAAAGGCGGCTGTAGATATTAATGATGGTGGCTTAAGGACTCAAACTGGCGGGTGAAAGACACAAAATGGTGGCTTAAATACTCAAAATTTTAAAGACTCAACATGGCGGGTGGAAGACTTCAAATAGCGGCTAGAAGAGCAGCTCGTATGGCTTCTATATTAATGATGGCGGCTTAAAGACTCAAACTGGCGGGTAAAAGACACAAAATGGTGGCTTAAATACTTAAAATTTTAAAGACTCAACATGGCGGGTGGAAGACTTCAAATAGCGGCTAAAAGACTCAAAATGGCGGCTAAAAGACTAAAAAGGCGGCTGAAGAATGGTTCCAGCAGTTCGTATTGCTTTCTATATTAAAGATGGTGGCTAAAAAAACCAAAATGGCGTGTATACGACTCAAAATGGAGGCTGCAGAATGTTTTTAGCAGCTCGTATGGCTTCTATATTAAAGATGACGGCTAACAGACTCAAAATAACGGGTGGAAGACTCAAAATGGTGACTTAAATATTCAATATGGCAGCTGTAGAATGGTTCTAGCAGCTTGTATTGCTTCTATATTGAATATAATGGCTTAAATACTCAAAATGGCGGCTGTTGAATGGATTTAGCAGCGCGTGTGGCTTTTATATAAAAGATGGTGGCTTAAATACTCAAAATAACGGGTGGAAGACTGAAAATTGTGACTTAAATATTCAAAATGGCGGCTGAAGAATGGTTCGCAGCAGCTCGTATTGCTTCTATATTAAAGATGATGGCTAAAAGAACCAAAATGGCGTGTATACGACTCAAAATGGAGGCTGCAGAATGTTTTTAGCAGCTCGTATGGCTTCTATATTAAAGATGACGGCTAGAAGACTCAAAATGGCGGCTTTTGAATGTTTTTAGCAGCCGTATGGCTTCTTTATTAAAGATGGCGGCTTAAGGACTCAAAATAACGGGTGGAAGACTCAAAATGGTGACTTAAATATTCAATATGGCGGCTGTAGAATGGTTCTAGCAGCTTGTATTGCTTCTATATTAAATATAATGGCTTAAATACTCAAAATGGCGGCTGTTGAATGGATTTAGCAGCGCGTGTGGCTTTTATATAAAAGATGGTGGCTTAAATACTCAAAATAACGGGTGGAAGACTGAAAATTGTGACTTAAATATTCAAAATGGCGGCTGTAGAATGGTTCTAGCAGCTCGTATTGCTTCTATATTAAAGATGATGGCTAAAGAACCAAAATGGCGTGTATACGACTCAAAATGGAGGCTGCAGAATGTTTTTAGCAGCTCGTATGGCTTCTATATTAAAGATGACGGCTAACAGACTCAAAATGGTGGCTTGAATAGTCAAGATGGCGGCTGTAGAATGGTTTCAGCAGCTCGTATTGCTTCTATATTAAAGATGGTGGCTTAAATACTAAAAATGGCGGATGTAGAATGTTTCTAGCAGCTCGAATTGCTTCTATATTAAAGATGGTGGCTAGAAGACTCAAAATGGCGGCTAAAAGACTTAAAAAGGCGGCTGTAGAATGGTTCCAGCAGCTCGTATTGCTTCTATATTAAAGATGGTGGCTTAAGGACTCAAAATGGCGGGTGAAAGACTCAAAATGGTGGCTTATATACTCAAAGTTTTAAAGACTCAACATGGCGGGTGAAAGACTTCAAATAGCGGTTAGAAGACTCAAAATGGCGGCTAAAAGACTTAAAAAGGCGGCTGTAGAATGGTTCCAGCAGCTCGTATTGCTTCTATATTAATGATGGCGGCTTAAGGACTCAAACTGGCGGGTGAAAGACACAAAATGGTGGCTTAATACTCAAAATTTTAAAGACTCAACATGGCGGGTGGAAGACTTCAAATAGCGGCTAGAAGACTCAAAATGGCGGCTAAAAGACTTAAAAAGGCGGCTGAAGAATGGTTTCAGCAGCTCGTATTGCTTCTATATTAAAGATGGTGGCTTAAATACCCAAAATGGCGGATGTAGAATGTTTCTAGCAGCTCGAATTGCTTCTATATTAAAATGGCGGCTAAAAGAACCAAAATGGCGGGTAGAAGACTCAAAATGGCGGCTTTTGAATGTTTTTAGCAGCCGTATGGCTTCTTTATTAAAGATGGCGGCTTATGGACTCAAAATAACGGGTGGAAGACTCAAAATGGTGACTTAAATATTCAATATGGCGGCTGTAGAATGGTTCTAGCAGCTTGTATTGCTTCTATATTAAATATAATGGCTTAAATACTCAAAATGGCGGCTGTTGAATGGATTTAGCAGCGCGTGTGGCTTTTATATAAAAGATGGTGGCTTAAATACTCAAAATAACGGGTGGAAGACTGAAAATTGTGACTTAAATATTCAAAATGGCGGCTGTAGAATGGTTCTAGCAGCTCGTATGGCTTCTATATTAAAGATGGTGGCTAAAAGACTCAAATGGCGGCTAAAAGACTTAAAAAGGCGGCTGAAGAATGGTTTCAGCAGCTCGTATTGCTTCTATATTAAAGATGGTGGCTTAAATACCCAAAATGGCGGATGTAGAATGTTTCTAGCAGCTCGAATTGCTTCTATATTAAAAATGGCGGCTAAAAGAACCAAAATGGCGGGTAGAAGACTCAAAATGGCGGCTTTTGAATGTTTTTAGCAGCCGTATGGCTTCTTTATTAAAGATGGCGGCTTATGGACTCAAAATAACGCGTGGAAGACTCAAAATGGTGACTTAAATACTCAAAATGGCGGCTGTTGAATGGATTTAGCAGCGCGTGTGGCTTTTATATAAAAGATGGTGGCTTAAATACTCAAAATAACGGGTGGAAGACTGAAAATTGTGACTTAAATATTCAAAATGGCGGCTGAAGAATGGCTCGCAGCAGCTCGTATTGCTTCTATATTAAAGATGGTGGCTAAAAGAACCAAAATGGCGTGTATACGACTCAAAATGGAGGCTGCAGAATGTTTTTGGCAGCTCGTATGGCTTTCATATTGAAGATGACGTCTAACAGACTCAAATGGTGGCTTGAATAGTCAAGATGGCGGCTGTAGAATGGTTTTAGCAGCTCGTATGGCTTCTATATTAATGATGGCGGCTTAAGGACTCAAAATGGCGGGTGAAAGACACAAAATGGTGGCTTAAATACTCAAAATTTTAAAGACTCAACATGGCGGGTGGAAGACTTCAAATAGCGGCTAGAAGACTCAAAATGGCGGCTAAAAGACTTAAAAAGGCGGCTGAAGAATGGTTCCAGCAGCTCGTATTGCTTCTATATTAAAGATGGTGGCTAAAAGAACCGAAATGGCGTGTATAAGACTCAAAATGGCGGCTGTAGAATGGTTTCAGCAGCTCGTATTGCTTCTATATTAGAGATGGTGGCTTAAATACTCAAAATGGCGGATGTAGAATGTTTCTAGCAGCTCGAATTGCTTCTATATTAAAGATGGTGGCTAGAAGACTCAAAATGGCGGCTAAAAGACTTAAAAAGGCGGCTGTAGAATGGTTCCAGCAGCTCGTATGGCTTCTATATTAATGATGGCGGCTTAAGGACTCAAACTGGCGGGTGAAAGACACAAAATGGTGGCTTAAATACTCAAAATTTTAAAGACTCAACATGGCGGGTGGAAGACTTCAAATAGCGGCTAGAAGACTCAAAATGGCGGCTAAAAGACTTAAAAAGGCGGCTGTAGATATTAATGATGGTGGCTTAAGGACTCAAACTGGCGGGTGAAAGACACAAAATGGTGGCTTAAATACTCAAAATTTTAAAGACTCAACATGGCGGGTGGAAGACTTCAAATAGCGGCTAGAAGAGCAGCTCGTATGGCTTCTATATTAATGATGGCGGCTTAAAGACTCAAACTGGCGGGTAAAAGACACAAAATGGTGGCTTAAATACTTAAAATTTTAAAGACTCAACATGGCGGGTGGAAGACTTCAAATAGCGGCTAAAAGACTCAAAATGGCGGCTAAAAGACTTAAAAAGGCGGCTGAAGAATGGTTCCAGCAGTTCGTATTGCTTCTATATTAAAGATGGTGGCTAAAAAAACCAAAATGGCGTGTATACGACTCAAAATGGAGGCTGCAGAATGTTTTTAGCAGCTCGTATGGCTTCTATATTAAAGATGACGGCTAACAGACTCAAAATAACGGGTGGAAGACTCAAAATGGTGACTTAAATATTCAATATGGCAGCTGTAGAATGGTTCTAGCAGCTTGTATTGCTTCTATATTGAATATAATGGCTTAAATACTCAAAATAGCGGCTGTTGAATGGATTTAGCAGCGCGTGTGGCTTTTATATAAAAGATGGTGGCTTAAATACTCAAAATAACGGGTGGAAGACTGAAAATTGTGACTTAAATATTCAAAATGGCGGCTGTAGAATGGTTCCAGCAGCTCGTATTGCTTCTATATTAAAGATGATGGCTAAAAGAACCAAAATGGCGTGTATACGACTCAAAATGGAGGCTGCAGAATGTTTTTAGCAGCTCGTATGGCTTCTATATTAAAGATGACGGCTAGAAGACTCAAAATGGCGGCTGTTGAATGTTTTTAGCAGCCGTATGGCTTCTTTATTAAAGATGGCGGCTTATGGACTCAAAATAACGGGTGGAAGACTCAAAATGGTGACTTAAATATTCAATATGGCGGCTGTAGAATGGTTCTAGCAGCTTGTATTGCTTCTATATTAAATATAATGGCTTAAATACTCAAAATGGCGGCTGTTGAATGGATTTAGCAGCGCGTGTGGCTTTTATATAAAAGATGGTGGCTTAAATACTCAAAATAACGGGTGGAAGACTGAAAATTGTGACTTAAATATTCAAAATGGCGGCTGAAGAATGGCTCCAGCAGCTCGTATTGCTTCTATATTAAAGATGATGGCTAAAAGAACCAAAATGGCGTGTATACGACTCAAAATGGAGGCTGCAGAATGTTTTTAGCAGCTCGTATGGCTTCTATATTAAAGATGACGGCTAACAGACTCAAAATGGTGGCTTGAATAGTCAAGATGGCGGCTGTAGAATGGTTTCAGCAGCTCGTATTGCTTCTATATTAAAGATGGTGGCTTAAATACTAAAAATGGCGGATGTAGAATGTTTCTAGCAGCTCGAATTGCTTCTATATTAAAGATGGTGGCTAGAAGACTCAAAATGGCGGCTAAAAGACTTAAAAAGGCGGCTGTAGAATGGTTCCAGCAGCTCGTATTGCTTCTATATTAAAGATGGTGGCTTAAGGACTCAAAATGGCGGGTGAAAGACTCAAAATGGTGGCTTATATACTCAAAGTTTTAAAGACTCAACATGGCGGGTGAAAGACTTCAAATAGCGGTTAGAAGACTCAAAATGGCGGCTAAAAGACTTAAAAAGGCGGCTGTAGAATGGTTCCAGCAGCTCGTATTGCTTCTATATTAATGATGGCGGCTTAAGGACTCAAACTGGCGGGTGAAAGACACAAAATGGTGGCTTAAATACTCAAAATTTTAAAGACTCAACATGGCGGGTGGAAGACTTCAAATAGCGGCTAGAAGACTCAAAATGGCGGCTAAAAGACTTAAAAAGGCGGCTGAAGAATGGTTTCAGCAGCTCGTATTGCTTCTATATTAAAGATGGTGGCTTAAATACCCAAAATGGCGGATGTAGAATGTTTCTAGCAGCTCGAATTGCTTCTATATTAAAAATGGCGGCTAAAAGAACCAAAATGGCGGGTAGAAGACTCAAAATGGCGGCTTTTGAATGTTTTTAGCAGCCGTATGGCTTCTTTATTAAAGATGGCGGCTTATGGACTCAAAATAACGGGTGGAAGACTCAAAATGGTGACTTAAATATTCAATATGGCGGCTGTAGAATGGTTCTAGCAGCTTGTCTTGCTTCTATATTGAATATAATGGCTTAAATACTCAAAATAGCGGCTGTTGAATGGATTTAGCAGCGCGTGTGGCTTTTATATAAAAGATGGTGGCTTAAATACTCAAAATAACGGGTGGAAGACTGAAAATTGTGACTTAAATATTCAAAATGGCGGCTGAAGAATGGATCCAGCAGCTCGTATTGCTTCTATATTAAAGATGGTGGCTAGAAGACTCAAAATGGCGGCTAAAAGACTTAAAAAGGCGGCTGAAGAATGGTTTCAGCAGCTCGTATTGCTTCTATATTAAAGATGGTGGCTTAAATACCCAAAATGGCGGATGTAGAATGTTTCTAGCAGCTCGAATTGCTTCTATATTAAAGATGGCGGCTAAAAGAACCAAAATGGCGGGTAGAAGACTCAAAATGGCGGCTGTTGAATGTTTTTAGCAGCCGTATGGCTTCTTTATTAAAGATGGCGGCTTAAGGACTCAAAATAACGGGTGGAAGACTCAAAATGGTGACTTAAATACTCAAAATGGCGGCTGTTGAATGGATTTAGCAGCGCGTGTGGCTTTTATATAAAAGATGGTGGCTTAAATACTCAAAATAACGGTAGAAGACTGAAAATTGTGACTTAAATATTCAAAATGGCGGCTGAAGAATGGCTCGCAGCAGCTCGTATTGCTTCTATATTAAAGATGGTGGCTAAAAGAACCAAAATGGCGTGTATACGACTCAAAATGGAGGCTGCAGAATGTTTTTGGCAGCTCGTATGGCTTTCATATTGAAGATGACGTCTAACAGACTCAAATGGTGGCTTGAATAGTCAAGATGGCGGCTGTAGAATGGTTTTAGCAGCTCGTATGGCTTCTATATTAATGATGGCGGCTTAAGGACTCAAAATGGCGGGTGAAAGACACAAAATGGTGGCTTAAATACTCAAAATTTTAAAGACTCAACATGGCGGGTGGAAGACTTCAAATAGCGGCTAGAAGACTCAAAATGGCGGCTAAAAGACTTAAAAAGGCGGCTGAAGAATGGTTCCAGCAGCTCGTATTGCTTCTATATTAAAGATGGTGGCTAAAAGAACCGAAATGGCGTGTATAAGACTCAAAATGGAGGCTGCAGAATGTTTTTAGCAGCTCGTATGGCTTCTATATTAAAGATGACGGCTAACAGACTCAAAATGGTGGCTTGAATAGTCAAGATGGCGGCTGTGGAATGGTTTCAGCACCTCGTATTGCTTCTATATTAAAGATGGTGGCTTAAATACTAAAAATTGCGGATGTAGAATGTTTCTAGCAGCTCGAGTTGCTTCTATATTAAAGATGGTGGCTAAAAGAACCAAAATGGAAATTTAAAGACTCAACATGGCGGGTGGAAGACTTCAAATAGCGGCTAGAAGACTCAAAATGGCGGCTAAAAGACTTAAAAAGGTAGGTAGAAGACTCAAAATGGCGGCTGTTAAATGTTTTTAGCAGCCGCATGGCTTCTTTATTAACGATGGCGGCTTAAGGACTCAAAATAGCGGCTAGAAGACTCAAAATGGCGGCTAAAAGACTTAAAAAGGCGGCTGAAGAATGGTTCCAGCAGCTCGTATTGCTTCTATATTGAAGATGTAGGCTAAAAGAACCAAAATGGCGTGCATACGACTCAAAATAGAGGCTGCAGAATGTTTTTAGCAGCTCGTATGGCTTCTATATTAATTTTAAAGACTCAACATGGCGGGTGGAAGACTTCAAATAGCGGCTAGAAGACTCAAAATGGCGGCTAAAAGACTTAAAAAGGCGGCTGAAGAATGGTTCCAGCAGCTCGTATTGCTTCTATATTAAAGATGGTGGCTAAAAGAACCAAAATGGCGTGTATAAGACTCAAAATGGAGGATGCAGAATGTTTTTAGCAGCTTGTATGGCTTCTATATTAAAGATGACGGCTAACAGACTCAAAATGGTGGCTTGAATAGTCAAGATGGCGGCTGTAGAATGGTTTCAGCACCTCGTATTGCTTCTATATTAAAGATGGTGGATTAAATACTAAAAATGGCGGATGTAGAATGTTTCTAGCAGCTCGAATTGCTTCTATATTAAAGATGGTGGCTAGAAAACTCAAAATGGCGTCTAAAAGACTTAAAAAGGCGACTGTAGAATGGTTCCAGCAGCTCGTATTGCTTATATATTAAAGATGGTGGCTAAAAAAACCAAAATGGCGTGTATAAGACTCAAAATGGAGGATGCAGAATGTTTTTAGCAGCTTGTATGGCTTCTATATTAAAGATGACGGCTAACAGACTCAAAATGGTGGCTTGAATAGTCAAGATGGCGGCTGTAGAATGGTTTCAGCAGCTCGTATTGCTTCTATATTAAAGATGGTGGCTTAAATACTAAAAATGGCGGATGTAGAATGTTTCTAGCAGCTCGAATTGCTTCTATATTAAAGATGGTGGCTAGAAGACTCAAAATGGCGTCTAAAAGACTTAAAAAGGCGACTGTAGAATGGTTCCAGCAGCTCGTATGGCTTCTATATTAATGATGGCGGCTTAAGGACTCAAACTGGCGGGTGAAAGACACAAAATGGTTCCAGCAGCTCGTATGGCTTCTATATTAATGATGGCGGCTTAAGGACTCAAACTGGCGGGTGAAAGACACAAAATGGAGGCTTAAATAATCAAAATTTTAAAGACTCAACATGGCGTGTGGAAGACTTCAAATAGCGGCTAGAAGACTCAAAATGGCGGCTAAAAGACTTAAAAAGGCGGCTGTAGAATGGTTCCAGCAGCTCGTATTGCTTCTATATTAATGATGGCGGCTTAAGGACTCAAACTGGCGGGTGAAAGACACAAAATGGTGGCTTAAATACTCAAAATTTTAAAGACTCAACATGGCGGGTGGAAGACTTCAAATAGCGGCTAGAAGACTCAAAATGGCGGCTAAAAGACTTAAAAAGGCGGCTGAAGAATGGTTCCAGCAGCTCGTATTGCTTCTATATTGAAGATGGTGGCTAAAAGAACCAAAATGGCGTGCATACGACTCAAAATGGAGGCTTTTCGTTTAAAAATGTCTCATTCATGTCGACTTCTTCTTCTTGAGACGAATGTTGAGTTGCTTCTTCTGGCGTAAAGTCTTTTGTTTCTCCAGTTGCCAAAACTTGAGCTTCATTTGGGAACAAATCATTGTCAAATCGTTCATCATTATGATTGTTTATAACAAATGAAAATTGGTAGTAATCTGTATAACACACATTTTTAGGAATTTCGTCTTCAACAAATTTCACGTCACGCCGCTCGATGACTTGCTTCTTATCTCTGCCATAGAGTCGATAGACCTTTGCAGTTAGAGAATATCCAACAAAAACATACAGTTTACCCTTAGGCCGAAATTTGTGATGATGCATTTTATCAAGGGCATAAGCACTATACCCAAATATACGAAGGTGAGACACCGAAGGCATGTGTCCGTTCCAAATTTCAAGAGGCGTTGCACCTTTTAGCGCCTATAGCCTACGCCCATAATGATTCTTACACCTTTGATTGAACCATTATTGATCGCGCCATTTCTTCTAGGGTGCGATTCGCTCTTTCTGCCACGCCGCTTTGTTGGGGGGTATACGGTACAGTTAGTTGTCGCTTTATGCCGAGAGCTTTTAGAAAAATATCAAAATTTTTGTTAACGTATTCTCCGCCATTATCACTACGTATGGCTTTTATCTTTCTTTCTGTCTGACACTCGACTAAGTTTTTGAATATTTTAAATTTTTCTAATGCTTCATTCTTTGATTTCATAAAGTAAACAAAAACGCGCTTTGACATATCGTCTATGAACGTAATACAATATTTTGCGCCGTCAACGGATTGAGTGTTAATTAGGCCACATACATCTGTATGTATTAATTCTAACAATCGCGATGCAGAATTTGAGCTTTGAGCGAATGGTCGCGAACATATCTTAGATTGATTACACGTATTACAGTTAGTATCCTCCGAAAAACATTTTAAATTAATGCCGGTCACGAGTTGTTTATCTATTATTTTGTTCAAACTGCGAAAGTTAAGGTGAACATATCTATGGTTCCACAAAATTTCTTTCTCTTTCATATAAAACAATCTGTTTTTGGAAACGTTATTAAAAAGAAACAAATTGTCTTGCTTTAAAGCTGTAATCATGGTACTACCGTCATTCGATTTTACAACAGCACAATTTTCTTTAAATGTAACTGTGTGACCATAGCTTAGCGATGCACTCACAGAAAAAAATTTAATTTGAGGTCTGGCACATATAGAACATTTTTTAACATTATTACACATTCAGCTGTATTTATTTTAACTGTTCCTCTTCCAGGGTTTTTAATCTTTAAATCAGCAGCTAAACATATCATATCGTTGTTCTCAGTGTAAGAAACAAACGAATCTTTTTCGTAGCACATGTGCAAGGTGGCACCACTGTCAATACACCAATTGCCGTTTACAAAATTCTCTTTTTGTATTGCCGAATACACTGCATAGGAAATTTGATGTTTGTTTTCTGCTTCTTTATTGTCTTGTTATTTCACTTTACACTGTACTGATCGATGCCCGCGTTTTCCACACTTGAAACAATTTCCGTTAAATTTACCGGTTTCGCGTTTTTCATTTAGTTTCTTGTTCCCGCCTGCATAGAAGGCTTGTTGCGCGTTTGCTTTTTCACCGTTTTCTTTTATGCGAATTGCTTCTGCTAGCAGCTTCGCTTTTAGCACTTGTAATGACGGTAGAGAATCACGTGTCTCCATTGCTACCACAAAATGTTCATAATCAGAGTTCAAACTTGACAAAAGAATTATTACTTTTAATTCTTCACTTAAATCAATTCCAACTTCACTCAGTTTACTGATTAGTTCCACGAATGCATTTATATATTGTGGAATTTCTCTGTTTGCCTCCACTTTCAGGTTGAAAAGTTTTTTATAAAGCAACACTTTTTGAATTGGCCCGGTGGGCACGTGTACATTGCGTAGTACATCCCATGCTTCTTTTCAGGTCTTACAATTTTTAACGTAGTTCAATTGAGAGGTATTCACATATAAAATAAAAAAAGCTAGCGCTTTTTTATTAGCTATAACCGATTTTGCTGGATCAACGGCTTCTTTTCCACTAACGAATTTCCACAGTTCTTGGTGAATTAGTATACTTCGCATATACTCCACACATCATAATTACGCTCATTAAGCTTTTCCATTTGAAAACTTTGACTCATCTTTTACAATTCTTAAATTTCGTATTCTGTTAGATCTGGGCCCATAACCAATGTTAGGTAGAAAAATGTCTGCACAGTGAAATTGTAAAGTCGAATTAATATGTACAAGTCAAACGTTTTATTCAGAGCAAGCGGAAAAGGAAGTGAGGAAAAAATCGTAATAGAGTTGGAACAAAGCTAGAGATTGATAATCATAAAGCTATAAATCGACAAACTATTTCAAGAAATGTAAATAGCATATTTCCATAATTTCAACACTTCTTCTCAAATTACATTTTAATACAAAAATACAAAAAATGCAGTTATTTAATCATTCCAAGATGCTTTACAAACTTTACATGTTTTTCTTTCAGTAAATTTTTAGTAAGTATATCAGCTACATTATCATCTGTTTGAACATAGTTAATTGATATTATTTTCATTGCTACAATTTCTCTAATGTGATGGTGCTTAATATCAATATGTTTAGTTCGCTTATGGTGCACTGGATTCGTTGCTATATGTTGTGCGCTCAAATTGTCACATTTTAGGACAATTAGTTGTGATGAAGAATGACAGCGAATTTCTTTTAAAAGCCTGCGTAGATAGGTTGCTTCCTTTGCTGCTGTAGACAGGGCGACGATTTCAGCTTCTGTACTGCTAAGGGCAACCAACACCTGTTTCTTCGATTCCCACGAAAACGCTGCTCCGCTGGTTCTCCAGTTTTGTAATAGTGCAGCTTCAAATCTATTGTTTTGGACAAGTATCGCATATTGAGTGAGCAATATAGGGTCGTGTAGATATAGCAAGATACATTAAAAAGCCAACCAGGGATTGATAATGGGTCTCATCTACCCTCTTACATTTATTATCGTTGCAGCTAATCTTAAAACCAGGACCTAAAGGTGTTGATACTGAACGACATAAAATCATATTGTACTTTTCTAACAAGGACTTTATATATTGCTTCTGACAATTTGAAATAGAACCAACTTCTCCCTGACGCTGAATTTCTATACCAAGGAAATTATTCAACTCAGAATATTTAATGTCAAATGAACTCTTTAATGTTTTTACTATGTAAGCAATATGGTTTTTCTTTTAACAGGCAATAATTAAATCATCTACATTAACAGCTATTAAACTGTACGAACTTTGGTCAATCGTCTTATATAAACATGGCTCATTTTTTGTAGCTTCAAATCCTAGATTCATAAATACTTCATTTAGTGTGCTATTCCAAGCCCTGCTCGATTGCTTAAGGCCATATAAGGCTTTTTGTAATTTAATTACACGATGTGGATGATCTTTACTGACAAAATGTTTTGTCTGCCTCATATACACTGTTTCGGTTAAATTACTATTTAAATAAGCATTTGAAACAACTACCTGATATAAGTACAACTCTTTTTCGGCAGCAACAGCTAAAACAAGTCTAATATTTTCATATCGTATAACTGGCGAAAAGGTTTCTTTATAATTTATTCCATATTGCTGTTTACAGCCCATAGCTACCAGTCTTGACTTATTGACTTGTTATGTTGTCCTGATTATTTCTCTTAATTCGAAATAGCCACATGGAACCGATTGCTTTCTCTCCAGGTGGTAGGTTGACCAATGACCAGGTTTTGTTGGCAATGAGAGCATCATACTCTTGCTTCATAGACTTCTCGCACTATAACGAATGTTTGCTTTGTAAGGCTTGCTTGACCGTATTGGGGGTCTCGACATCATGATAGGCGACCATATTATGAAGCATATTGTATTGTTTTTTAGGTCTACCTGGCTGTCCGGTGCGAATAAGACTTGGCCTTCCAGGTCCACGACGTTCAGGCTCATTTTCTTCCTTGGAGTCGTTGGATGCTGCAGAATCGTTGAAACTCACGTACTGCTCGTTTTCGTTTAAAAATGTCTCATTCATGTCGACTTCTTCTTCTTGAGACGAATGTTGAGTTGCTTCCTCTGGCGTAAAGTCTTCTGTTTCTCCAGTTGCCAAAACTTGAGCTTCATTTGGGAACAAATCATTGTCAAATCGTTCATCATTATGATTGTTTATAACAAACGATGTAAAATTGGTAGTACCAGATTCATCTGTATAACACTTGCTTCTTATCTCTGTCATAGAGTCGATAGACCTTTGCAGTTAGAGAATATCCAACAAAAACATACAGTTTACCCTTAGTCCGAAATTTGTGATGATGTATTTTATCAAGCGCATAAGCACTATACCCAAATATACGAAGGTGAGACACCGAAGGCCTGTGTCCGCTCCAAATTTCAAGAGGCGTTGTACCTTTTAGCGCCTGCGAAGGAGATCTGTTACGTAAATAAGCAGCAGTCGCTATAGCATCCGCCCATAATGATTCTTCCACCTTTGATTAAACGACTAAGTTTTTGAATATTTTAAATTTTTCTAATGCTTCATTCTTTGATTTCATAAAGTAAACAAAACCACGCTTTGACATATAGTCTATGAACGTAATACAATATTTTGCGCCGCCAACGGATTGAGTATTTATTGGGCCACATACATCTGTATGTATTAATTCTAACAATCGCGATTCAGAATTTGAACTTTGAGCGAATGGTCGCAAACATATCTTAGATTGATTACACGTATTACAGTATATAAAAGCCACATGCGCTGCTAAATCCATTCAACAGCCGCTATTTTGAGTATTAAAGCCATTATATTCAATATAGAAGCAATACAAGCTGCTAGAACCTTTCTACAGCCGCCATCTTGACGTACTGTATTACAGTTAGTATCACCCGAAAAACGTTTTAAATTAATGCCGGTCACGAGTTGTTTATCTATTATTTTGTTCAAACTGCGAAAGTTAAGGTGACCATATCTATGGTTCCACAAAATTTCTTTATCTTTCATATAAAACAATCTGTTTTTGGAAACGTTATTAAAAAGAAACAAATTGTCTTGCTTTAAAGCTGTAATCATGGTACTACCGTCATTCGATTTTACAACAGCACAATTTTCTTTGAATGTAACTGTGTGACCATAGCTTAGAAATGCACTCACAGAAAAAAAATGTAATTTCAGGTCTGCCACATATAGAACATTTTTTAACATTATTACACATTCAGCTGTATTTATTTTAACTGTTCCTCTTCCAGGGTTTTTAATCTTTAAATCAGCAGCTAAACATATCATATCGTTGTTCTCAGAAACAAACAAATCTTTTTCATAGCACATGTGCGAGGTGGCACCACTGTCAATACACCAATTGCCGTTTACAAAATTCTCTTTTTGTATTGCCGAATACACTGCATAAGAAATTTGATGTTTCTTTTCTGCTTCTTTATTGTCTTGTTGTTTCACTTTACACTGTACTGATCGATGCCCTCGTTTTCCACACTTGAAACAATTTCCGTTAAATTTACCGGTTTCGCGTCTTTCATTTTGTTTCTTGTTCCCGCCTGCATAGAAGGCTTGTTGCGCGTTTGCTTTTTCACCGTTTTCTTTTATGCGAATTGCTTCTGCTAGCAGCTTCGCTTTTAGCACTTGTAATGACGGTAGAGAATCACGTGTCTCCATTGCTACCACAAAATGTTCATAATCAGAGTTCAAACTGGCGGAGATGTTATTGTTTTTTCCTGACGAATAAATGTATACCAAGACCAGAAGAATAACCGGATAAATGACAGGTGGCTATGTTCCAATCCTACAGAGGTATAATTGGTTATGCACACCAAGTTTCCAGCCACTGTTATGGTTTTAGGTGTTGTGAGCAACAAAGGACATGTGATGCCACCACACTTTTTCTTTCAAGGACTTCGAGTGAATTCTGCTGCTTATATCGAGGTCCTGGAGACAGTTGTGAAACCCAGTATTAAAAGTATCTGTGGGGATAGTGCATACATCTTTCAGCAAGAATTTGCTCCATCACACAAGGCAATGGCAACACAAGATTGGATGGCTGAATTTTCATGACCACATAACGCCGAACTTATGACCGCCTAGCTCCCCCGACCTTAATCCCTTGGATTATTACGTATGGGGTGTAGTTGAGCGTGAAACCAATAAACATCCTCAAAACACTATTTCTTCTAAAGACTGCAATTAATACCGTTATGGTCAATATGAATAAGAATCATTAAATTCCGTCTTGGAATCGTTTTAGGTCACGGATCGAAAAGGTTATAGCAGCCAACGGAAATTTTATTGAATAAATTTATAGATATATAACCAATAAATATTGTGTAAAAATTCGGGAACGTTCATTCAACATCCGTCATTTTTAATCTTCTACCTGCCATTTTAAATCTTTTAACCGCCATTTTAACATAGACACCATACTGCTGCAACCATTCTACAGCTGTCTATTTTAGTATTTAAGCCGATATCTTTGATTTAACAAGTATAACAATTATACAGCCGCCATTTAAGATCTGCTATGTGTCATTATGAGTTGTTTAGCCTCCATCTTTTATATATAATCCATACGAGCTGCTAGAACCATTCAACAGCCACCATTTTGAACCTTTTACCCGCCATTTTGAGTCTTTTAACTGCCATCTTTAATATAGAAGCCATGCAGCTGCTGGAACCATTGTACATCATCCATTTTGATTATTAAAGCCACCGTTTTGAGTTGTATACCCGCCATGTAGATTCTTTTAGCCGATATCTTTGATGTAGCAGCTAGAACATCTTGTCTCCATCTTGTTAGGTAGAAAAATGTCTGCACAGTGAAATTGTAAATAAAAACACAAGACGAATTAATATGTACAAGTCAAACGTTTTATTCAGAGCAAGCGGAAAAGGAAGTGAGGAAAAAATCGTAGTAGAGTTGGAACAAAGCTAGAGATTGATAATCATAAAGCTATAAATCGACAAACTATTTCAAGAAATGTAAATAGCATATTTCCATAATTTCAACACTTCTTCTCAAATTACATTTTAATACAAAAATACAAAAAATGCAGTTATTTAATCATTCCAAGATGCTTTACAAACTTTACATGTTTTGCTTTCAGTAAATTTTTAGTAAGTATATCAGCTACATTATCAACTGTTTGAACATAGTTAATTGATATTATTTTCATTGCTACAATTTCTCTAATGTGATGGTGCTTAATATCAATATGTTTAGTTCGCTTATGGTGCACTGGATTCGTTGCTATATGTTGTGCGCTCAAATTGTCACATTTTAGGACAATTAGTTGTAATGAAGAATGACATCGAATTTCTTTTAAAAGCCTGGGTAGATAGGTTGCTTCCTTTGCTGCTGTAGACAGGGCGCCGCATTCAGCTTCTGTACTGCTAAGGGCAACCAACACCTGTTTCTTCGATTCCCACGAAAACTATAGTGCAGCTTCAAATCTATTGTTTTGGACAAGTATCGCATATTGAGTGAGCAATATAGGGTCGTGTAGATATAGCGAGATACATTAAAAAGCCAACCAGGGATTGATAATGGGTCTCATCTACCCTCTTACATTTATTATCGTTGCAGCTAATCTTACAACCAGGACCTAAAGGTGTTGATACTGAACGACATAAAATCATATTGTACTTTTCTAACAAGGACTTTATATATTGCTTCTGACAATTTGAAATATAACCAACTTCTCCTTGACGCTGAATTTCTATACCAAGGAAATTATTCAACTCAGAATATTTAATGTCAAATGAACTCTTTAATGTTTTTACTATGTAAGCAATATGGTTTTTCTTTTAACAGGCAATAATTAAATCATCTACATAAACAGCTATTAAACTGTACGAACTTTGGTCAATCGTCTTATATAAACATGGCTCATTTTTTGTAGCTTCAAATCCTAGATTCATAAATACTTCATTTAGTGTGCTATTCCAAGCCCTGCTCGATTGCTTAAGGCCATATAAGGCTTTTTGTAATTTAATTACACGATGTGGATGATCTTTACTGACAAAATGTTCTGTCTGCCTCATATACACTGTTTCGGTTAAATTACTATTTAAATAAGCATTTGAAACAACTACCTGATATAAGTACAACTCTTTTTCGGCAGCAACAGCTAAAACAAGTCTAATATTTTCATATCGTATAACTGGCGAAAAGGTTTCTTTATAATTTATTCCATATTGCTGTTTACAGCCCATAGCTACCAGTCTTGACTTGGTGACTTGTTATGTTGCCCTGATTATTTCTCTTAATTCGAAATAGCCACATGGAACCGATTGGTTTCTCTCCAGGTGGTAGGTTGACCAATGACCAGGTTTTGTTGGCAATGAGAGCATCATACTCTTGCTTCATAGACTTCTCCCACTCAAACGAATGTTTGCTTTGTAAGGCTTAGGTCTACCTGGCTGTCCGGTGCGAATAAGACTTGGCCTTCCAGGTCCACGACGTTCAGGCTCATTTTCTTCCTTGGAGTCGTTGGATGCTGCAGAATCGTTGAAACTCACGTACTGCTCGTTTTCGTTTAAAAATGTCTCATTCATGTCGACTTCTTCTTGAGACGAATGTTGAGTTGCTTCTTCTGGCGTAAAGTCTTTTGTTTCTCCAGTTGCCAAAACTTGAGCTTCATTTGGGAACAAATCATTGTCAAATCGTTCATCATTATGATTGTTTATAACAAACGATGTAAAATTGGTAGTACTAGATTCATCTGTATAACACACATTTTTAGGAATTTCGTCTTCAACAAATTTCACGTCACGCCGCTCGATGACTAGCTTCTTATCTCTGTCATAGAGTCGATAGACCTTTGCAGTTAGAGAATATCCAACAAAAACATACAGTGCATTTTATCAAGCGCATAAGCACTATACCCAAATATACG
Source organism: Drosophila willistoni (assembly GCF_018902025.1). Taxonomy (NCBI): domain Eukaryota; kingdom Metazoa; phylum Arthropoda; class Insecta; order Diptera; family Drosophilidae; genus Drosophila; species Drosophila willistoni. Next base: position 24,549 of record NW_025814352.1, read on the forward strand.
AAGGTGAGACACCGAAGGCATGTGTCCGTTCCAAATTTCAAGAGGCGTTGTACCTTTTAGCGCCTATAGCCTACGCCCATAATGATTCTTACACATTTGATTGAACCATTATTGATCGCGCCATTTCTTCTAGGGTGCGATTCGCTCGTTCTGCCACGCCGCTTTGTGGGGGTGTATACGGTACAGTTAGTTGTCGCTTTATGCCGAGAGCTTTTAGAAAAATATCAAACATTTTGTTAACGTATTCTCCGCCATTATCAATACGTATGGCTTTTATCTTTCTTTCTGTCTGACACTCGACTAAGTTTTTGAATATTTTAAATTTTTCTAATGCTTCATTCTTTGATTTCATAAAGTAAACAAAAACGCGCTTTGACATATCGTCTATGAACGTAATACAATATTTTGCGCCGTCAACGGATTGAGTGTTAATTAGGCCACATACATCTGTATGTATTAATTCTAACAATCGCGATGCAGAATTTGAGCTTTGAGCGAATGGTCGCGAACATATCTTAGAATGATTACACGTATTACAGTTAGTATCCTCCGAAAAACGTTTTAAATTAATGCCGGTCACGAGTTGTTTATCTATTATTTTGTTCAAACTGCGAAAGTTAAGGTGAACATATCTACAAAAAATTTCCACAAAATGTATTTCTCTTTCATATAAAACAATCTGTTTTTGGAAACGTTATTAAAAAGAAACAAATTGTCTTGCTTTAAAGCTGTAATCATGGTACTACCGTCATTCGATTTTACAACAGCACAATTTTCTTTAAATGTAACTGTGTGACCATAGCTTAGCGATGCACTCACAGAAAAAAATTTAGTTTGAGGTCTGGCACATATAGAACATTTTTTAACATTATTACACATTCAGCTGTATTTATTTTAACTGTTCCTCTTCCAGGGTTTTTAATCTTTAAATCAGCAGCTAAACATATCATATCGTTGTTCTCAGTGTAAGAAACAAACGAATATTTTTCGTAGCCCATGTGCAAGGTGGCACCACTGTCAATACACCAATTGCCGTTTACAAAATTCTCTTTTTGTATTGCCGAATACACTGCATAAGAAATTTGATGTTTCTTTTCTGCTTCTTTAGTGTCTTGTTGTTTCACTATACACTGTACTGATCGATGCCCGCCTTTTCCACACTTGAAACAATTTCCGTTAAATTAGAGAATCACGTGTCTCCATTGCTACCACAAAATGTTCATAATCAGAGTTCAAACTTGACAAAAGAATAATTAATTCATCACTTAAATCAATTTCAACTTCAGTCAGCTTACTGATTAGTTCCAATGCATTTATATATTGTGGAATTTCTCTGTTTGCCTCCATTTTCGGGTTCAAAAGTTTTTTATATAGCACCACTTTTTGAATTGGCCCGGTGGGCACGTGTACATTGCGTAGTACATCCCATGCTTCTTTTCAGGTCTTACAATTTTTAACGTAGTTCAATTGAGAGGTATTCACATATAAAATAAAAAAGCTAGCGCTTTTTCATTAGCTATAACCGATTTTGCTGGATCGACGGCTTCTCTTCCACTCACGCATTTCCACAGTTCTTGGTGAATTAGTATACTTCGCATATACTCCACACATCATAATTACTCATTAAGCTCATTAAGCTTTTCCATTTGAAAACTTTGGCTCATCTTTTACAATTCTTAAATTTCGTATTCTGTTAGATCTGGGCCCATAACCAATGTTAGGTAGAAAAATGTCTGCACAGTGAAATTGTAAAGTCGAATTAATATGTACAAGTCAAACGTTTTATTCAGAGCAAGCGGAAAAGGAATTGAGGAAAAAATCGTAATAGAGTTGGAACAAAGCTAGAGATTGATAATCATAAAGTTATAAATTGACAAACTATTTCAAGAAATGTAAATAGCATATTTCCATAATTTCAACACTTCTTCTCAAATTACATTTTAAAACAAAAATACACAAAATTCAGTTATTCAATCATTCCAAGATGCTTTACAAACTTTACATGTTTTTCTTTCTGTAAATTTTTAGTAAGCATATCAGCTAAATTATCATCTGTTTGAGCAAAGTTAATTGATATTATTTTCATTGCTACAATTGTTTAGTTCGCTTATGGTGCACTGGATTCGTTGCTATATGTTGTGCGCTCAAATTGTCACATTTTAGGACAATTAGTTGTGATGAATAATGACAGCGAATTTCTTATAAAAGCCTGCGTATATAGGCTGCTTCATTTGCTGCTGTAGACAGGGCGACGCATTCAGCTTCTGTACTGCTAAGGGCAACCAACACCTGTTTCTTCGATTCCCACGAAAACGCTGCTCCGCTGGTTCTCCAGTTTTGTAATAGTGCAGCTTCAAATCTATTGTTTTGGACAAGTATCGCATATTGAGTGAGCAATATAGGGTCGTGTAGATATAGCAAGATACATTAAAAAGCCAACCAGGGATTGATAATGGGTCTCATCTACCCTCTTACATTTATTATCGTTGCAGCTAATCTTAAAACCAGGACCTAAAGGTGTTGATACTGAACGACATAAAATCATATTGTACTTTTCTAACAAGGACTTATATATTGCTTCTGACAATTTGAAATAGAACCAACTTCTCCCTGACGCTGAATTTCTATACCAAGGAAATTATTCAACTCAGAATATTTAATGTCAAATGAACTCTTTAATGTTTTTACTATGTAAGCAATATGGTTTTTCTTTTAACAGGCAATAATTAAATCATCTACATTAACAGCTATTAAACTGTACGAACTTTGGTCAATCGTCTTATATAAACATGGCTCATTTTTTGTAGCTTCAAATCCTAGATTCATAAATACTTAATTTAGTGTGATATTCCAAGCCCTGCTCGATTGCTTAAGGCCATATAAGGCTTTTTGTAATTTAATTACACGATGTGGATGATCTTTACTGACAAAATGTTCTGTCTGCCTCATATACACTGTTTCGGTTAAATTACTATTTAATTAAGCATTTGAAACAACTACCTGATATAAGTACAACTCTTTTTCGGCAGCAACAGCTAAAACAAGTCTAATATTTTCATATCGTATAACTGGCGAAAAGGTTTCTTTATAATTTATTCCATATTGCTGTTTACAGCCCATAGCTACCAGTCTTGACTTATTGACTTGTTATGTTGCCCTGATTATTTCTCTTAATTCGAAATAGCCACATGGAACCGATTGCTTTCTCTCCAGGTGGTAGGTTGACCAATGACCTGGTTTTGTTGGCAATGAGAGCATCATACTCTTGCTTCATAGACTTCTCGCACTCAAACGAATGTTTGCTTTGTAAGGCTTGCTTGACCGTATGGGGGGTCTCGACATCATGATAGGCGACCATATTATGAAGCATATTGTATTGTTTTTTAGGTCTACCTGGCTGTCCGGTGCCAATAAGACTTGGCCTTCCAGGTCCACGACGTTCAGGCTCATTTTCTTCCTTGGAGTCGTTGGATGCTGCAGAATCGTTGAAACTCACGTACTGCTCGTTTTCGTTTAAAAATGTCTCATTCATGTCGACTTCTTCTTCTTGAGACGAATGTTGAGTTGCTTCTTCTGGCGTAAAGTCTTTTGTTTCTCCAGTTGCCAAAACTTGAGCTTCATTTGGGAACAAATCATTGTCAAATCGTTCATCATTATGATTGTTTATAACAAACGATGTAAAATTGGTAGTACCAGATTCATCTGTATAACACTTCTTATCTCTGTCATAGAGTCGATAGACCTTTGCAGTTAGAGAATATCCAACAAAAACATACAGTTTACCCTTAGTCCGAAATTTGTGATGATGTATTTTATCAAGCGCATAAGCACTATACCCAAATATACGAAGGTGAGACACCGAAGGCCTGTGTCCGCTCCAAATTTCAAGAGGCGTTGTACCTTTTAGCGCCTATAGCCTACGCCCATAATGATTCTTCCACCTTTGATTGAACGACTAAGTTTTTGAATATTTTAAATTTTTCTAATGCTTCATTCTTTGATTTCACAAAGTAAACAAAAACACTCTTTGACATATCGTCTATGAACGTAATACAATATTTTGCGCCGCCAACGGATTGAGTATTTATTGGGCCACATACATCTGTATGTATTAATTCTAACAATCGCGATTCAGAATTTGAACTTTGAGCGAATGGTCGCAAACATATCTTAGATTGATTACACGTATTACAGTATATAAAAGCCACATGCGCTGCTAAATCCATTCAACAGCCGCTATTTTGAGTATTAAAGCCATTATATTCAATATAGAAGCAATACAAGCTGCTAGAACCTTTCTACAGCCGCCATCTTGACGTACTGTATTACAGTTAGTATCACCCGAAAAACGTTTTAAATTAATGCCGGTCACGAGTTGTTTATCTATTATTTTGTTCAAACTGCGAAAGTTAAGGTGACCATATCTATGGTTCCACAAAATTTCTTTATCTTTCATATAAAACAATCTGTTTTTGAAAACGTTTTTAAAAAGAAACAAATTGTCTAGCTTTAAAGCTGTAATCATGGTACTACCGTCATTCGATTTTACAACAGCACAATTTTCTTTAAATGTAACTGTGTGACCATAGCTTAGCGATGCACTCACAGAAAAAAATTTAATTTGAGGTCTGGCACATATAGAACATTTTTTAACATTATTACACATTCAGCTGTATTTATTTTAACTGTTCCTCTTCCAGGGTTTTTAATCTTTAAATCAGCAGCTAAACATATCATATCGTTGTTCTCAGAAACAAACAAATCTTTTTCGTAGCACATGTGCGAGGTGGCACCACTGTCAATACACCAATTGCCGTTTACAAAATTCTCTTTTTGTATTGCCGAATACACTGCATAAGAAATTTGATGTTTCTTTTCTGCTTCTTTATTGTCTTGTTGTTTCACTTTACACTGTACTGATCGATGCCCGCGTTTTCCACACTTGAAACAATTTCCGTTAAATTTACCGGTTTCGCGTCTTTCATTTTGTTTCTTGTTCCCGCCTGCATAGAAGGCTTGTTGCGCGTTTGCTTTTTCACCGTTTTCTTTTATGCGAATTGCTTCTGCTAGTAGCTTCGCTTTTAGCTCTTGTAAAGACGGTAGAGAATCACGTGTCTCCATTGCTACCACAAAATGTTCATAATCAGAGTTCAAACTTAACAAACGAATTATTACTTTTAATTCGGGCTTGCAATCGTTTTAGGTCCCGGATCGAGAAGGTTATAGCAGTCAATGGAAATTTTTTTAAATAAATTCATAGATATATAACCAATATATATTGCGTACAAATTCGGGAACGTTCATTTAATTTTATTCGAAATATAAGCTTTTTATTTTTACTATCACTTGTCCTCAAATATCGTACGCACCCTGTAGAATCCATACTGTTGAGATGGAAGCATTCAACATCCGTCATTTTGAATGTTCTACCTGCCATTTTAAGTCTTTTAACCGCCAATTTTATATAGAAACCATACGAGCTGTAGAATGCTACAGCAGCCATTTTAAGTTTTTTAGCCGTCATCTGTAATTTGGAAGCCATAATCTGAGAACATTCTACAGCTTTCATTTTTAGTATTTAAGCCGTTATCTTTGAGTTAACAAGTACAACAATTATACAGCCGCCATTTTAGATCTCATGTGTCATTATGATTTGTTTAGCCTCCATCTTTTATTTATAATCCATACGAGCTGCTGGCTCCATCCTCCATTTTGATTATTTAAGCCACCATTTTGAGTCTTATACTCGCCATGTGGATTCTTTTAGCCGATATCTTTTATGTAGCAGCTAGAACATCTTGCCTCTATCTTTTATATACAGGGTGCGTATGGTATTTGGAGACATGTTAATATGTTCATATGTCATATATCTTTCAGAAATCACTTTTTTTTCAGTAACTTTTTCTTAAATAAGACATAGATGACTACAACTTAACTCAACAAATAAAGAGATATGCAGTTATTGTCGCATTATGTGCAAATCACACCGATTTAGAAATATTGAATTTCCCGTTCGTTCGTTTATAAGGTGTGCTGTGAGTTGGAAGCATCAAGGGGCAACGCAGAGCCTGGTGCAAAACGCAAACAACACGAGAAACGTTCTGACACCATCTGATTGGCAGAATTTGTTCAAAAAGTGCAATCGATTATTTATGAGGACCCTTCAAAATCAATAAGCGCCCTGGCAAAAAAACTTAGAGTTTCTGACGATCGTATCCCTCGAGTTGCCCATGAAGATCTCCGGTATAAGTCCTATGTTATGCGAAGAGCACAGTTTATGTCTGATAAAACACCAGAACAGCGAGTTATACGTTCAAAACGTATTCTTAACAAAATTAAACACCCTGGTGTGGCGGAGATGTTCTTGTTTTTTCCTGACGAATGAATTTATACCAAGACCAGAAGAATAACCGGATAAATGATAGGTGGCTATGTTCCAATCCTACAGAGGTATAAGTGGTTATGCACACCAAGTTTCCAGCCACTGTTATCGTTTTAGGTGTTGTGAGCAACAAAGGACATGTGATGCCACCACACTTTTTCTTTCAAGGACTTCGAGTGAATTCTGCTACTTATATCGAGGTCCTGGAGACAGTTGTGAAATACAGGATTGAAAGTGTCTGCGGGGATAGTGCATACATCTTTCAGCAAGAATTTGCTCCATCACACAATGGCAATGGCAATGGCAACACAAGATTGTATGGCTGAATTTTCATGACCAAATAACCCCGAACTTATGACCGCCTAGCTCCCCCTAGCTTAATCCCTTGGATTATTACGTATGTGGTGTAGTTGAGCGTAAAACCAATAAATCATACTACTATTTCTTCTCTGAAGACTGCAATTAATACCGTGAATAAGTATCATTTAATTCGGGCTTGCAATCGTTTTAGGTCCCGGATTGATAATAGCAGACAGTGGACATTTTTTTGAATAAATTTATAGATATATAACCAATAAATATTGTGTAAACATTTCGTGAACATTCATTCAATTTTATTCGAAATATAAGCTTTTTATTTTTACTATCACTTTGTCCTCAAATACCGTACGCACCCTGTAGAATCCATACTGTTAAGCTGGACGCATTCAACATTCATTATTTTGAATATTCTACATGCCAGTTTGAATCCTTAAGCCTCTATCTTTGATGTATTAGCTATAAAAATTCTACAGCAGCCATTTTAAATATTTTACCCGCCATTTTGAGTCTTCTATCCGTCATTTTAACATAGAAACCATACGAGCTGCTGCAACCATTCTACACCAGCCATATTACGTTTTTTTAACCGCAATTGTAATATGGAATCAATTCGCTGAGAACATTCTACAGCTGCCATTTTGAGTATCTTTGATTTAACAAGATAACAATTAAACAGCCGCCATTTTGGATATCTTACCTGTCATTATGAGTCGTTTAGCCTCCATCTTTTATATATAATTCATACGAGCTGCTGGAACCCGCCATTTTGAGTCTTTTAGCTGCCATCTTTTATATAGAAGCCATGCAAGCTGCTGGAAAAATTGTACAGCCTCCATGCAGTCTTCTACCCGCGATGTTGAGTCTTTTAGCCGCTAAGAGACATACAGTTATTGTCGCATTATGTGCATATCACACCGATTTAGAAATATCGAATTTTCTGAAGTGCGAAGCATCAGGAGCAACGCAGAGCCTGTTTCAAAACGCAAAAAACACGAGAAACGTTCTAACATCATCCGATCGGCAGAATTTGTTCAAAAAGTGCGAGCGATTATTTATGAGGGCCCTTCAAAGTCAATAAGGGCTCTGACAAGGGATCTTAATGTTTCGACGGTATTATCCGTCGAGTTGCCCATGAAGATCTCCGGTATAAGTCCTATGTTATGCGAAGTGGACAGTTTATGTCGGATAAAACACGAGAACAACGAGTTATACGTTTAAAACGTCTTATTAACAACATTAAACACCCTGAAGCGGCGGAGATAATATGTTTTTTTCTTGACGAAAAAAATGTTGAACAAGACCAGAAGACCAATCCTACAGAGGTATCAGTGGTTATGTACATCAAGTTTCCAGCCACTGTTATGGTTTTAGGTGTTGTGAGCAACAAAGAACATATGATGTCACCACACTTTTTCTCTCAAGGACTTCGAGTGCATTCTACTGCTTATATCGAGGTCCTGGAGGCAGTTGTGAAATCCAGGATTGAAAGTGTCTGGGGGGTAGTGCATACAACTTTCACCATGAATTTGCTCCAACACACAAGGCAATGACAACACATGATTGGATGGCTGAATTTTCATGACCACATAACCCCGAACTTATGACCGCCTAGCTCCCCAGACCTTAATCCCCTGGATTATTACGTATGGGGGGTAGTTGAGCGTGAAACCAATAAACATCCTCATAACACTATTTTTTGTCTAAAGACTGCAGCCTACTGCAATTAATACCGTTATGGGCAATATAAATAAGGATAATTAAATTTCATCTTGGAATCGTTTTAGGTCCCGGATCAAGAAGGTTATAGCAGCCAATGGAAATTTTATTGAATAAATTTATAGATATATAACTAATAAATATTGTGTAAAAATTCGGGAACATTCATTTAATTTTATTCGAAATATAAGCTTTTTATTTTTACTATCACTTTGTCCTCAAATACCGTACGCTCCCTGTTGAGCTGGAAGCATTCAACATCCGTCATTTTGAACATTCTACCTGCCATTTGAAATCTTTTAACCGCCATTTTAACATAAAAACCATACGACCTGCTGCAACCATTCAACAGCAGCCATTTTAAGTTTTTTATCCGTCATCTGTAATATGGAAGCCATACGCTGAAAACATTCTACAGCTTTCATTTTTAGTATTTAGTCGTTGATTTAACAAGATAACAATTATACGGCCGCCATTGTGGATCTCCTACCTGTCATTATGAGTCGTTTAGCCTCCATCTTTTATATATAATTCATACGAGCTGCTGGAACCCGCCATTTTGAGTCTTTTAGCTGCCATCTTTTATATAGAAGCCAAGCAAGCTGCTGGAAACATTGTACAGCCTCCATGTTCAGTCTTCTACCCGCCATGTTGAGTCTTTTAGCCGCTAAGAGACATACAGTTATTGTCGCATTATGTGCAAATCACACCGATTTAGAAATATCGAATTTTCTGAAGTGCGCCCGTTCGTTTGTTTATAAGGTGCGCTGTGAGTTAGAAGCATCAGCGGCAACGCAGAGCCTGTTTCAAAACGCAAAAAACACGAGAAACGTTCTGACACCATCCGAAAAAAATGTTGAACAAGACCAGAAGGATAACCTGATAAATGACAGGTGGATGGCTGAATTTTCATGACCACATAACCCCGAACATGTAGAATACGACATGTAGAGTCGTTAGATGCTGCAGAATCGTTGAAACTCACGTACTGCTCGTTTTCGTTTAAAAATGTCTCATTCATGTCGACTTCTTCTTCTTGAGACGAATGTTGAGTTGCTTCTTCTGGCGTAAAGTCTTTTGTTTCGCCAGTTGCCAAAACTTGAGCTTCATTTGGGAACAAATCATTGTCAAATCGTTCATCATTATGATTGTTTATAACAAACGATGTAAAATTGGTAGTACTAGATTCATCTGTATAACACACATTTTTAGGAATTTCGTCTTCAACAAATTTCACGTCACGCCGCTCGATGACTTGCTTCTTATCTCTGTCATAAAGTCGATAGACCTTTGCAGTTAGAGAATATCCAAGAAAAACATACAGTTTACCCTTAGTCCGAAATTTGTGATGATGTATTTTATCAAGCGCATAAGCACTATACCCAAATATACGAAGGTGAGACACCGAAGGCCTGTGTCCGCTCCAAATTTCAAGAGGCGTTGTACCTTTTAGCGCCTGTGAAGGAGATCTGTTACGTAAATAAGCAGCTGTCGCTATAGCCTCCGCCCATAACGATTCTTCCACCTTTGATTGAACGACTAAGTTTTTGAATATTTTAAATTTTTATAATGCTCCATTCTTTGATTTCACAAAGTAAACAAAAACACGCTTTGACATATCGTCTATGAACGTAATACAATATTTTGCGCCGCCAACGGATTGAGTATTTATTGGGCCACATACATCTGTATGTATTAATTCTAACAATCGCGATTCAGAATTTGAACTTTGAGCGAATGGTCGCAAACATATCTTAGATTGATTACACGTATTACAGTATATAAAAGCCACACCCGCTTCTAAATCCATTCAACAGCCGCTATTTTGAGTATTAAAGCCATTATATTCAATATAGAAGCAATACAAGCTGCTAGAACCTTTCTACAGCCGCCATCTTGACGTACTGTATTACAGTTAGTATCACCCGAAAAAATGCAGTTATTGTCGCATTATGTGCAAATCACACCGATTTAGAAATATTGAATTTCCCGTTCGTTCGTTTATAAGGTGTGCTGTGAGTTGAAAGCAAAAAGGGGCAACGCAGAGCCTGGTGCAAAACGCAAACAACACGAGAAACGTTCTGACACCATCTGATTGGCAGAATTTGTTCAAAAAGTGCAATCGATTATTTATGAGGACCCTTCAAAATCAATAAGGGCCCTGGCAAAGGATCTTAGAGTTTCTGACGATCGTATCCCTCGAGTTGACCATGAAAATCTCCGGTATAAGTCCTATGTTATGCGAAGAGGACAGAGGTTATGCGTCGCAAGTTTCCAGCCACTGTTAGGACATGTGATGCCACCACACTTTTTCTTTCAAGGACTTCGAGTGAATTCTGCTGCTTATATTGAGATCCTGGAGACAGTTGTGAAACCCAGGATTGAAAGTGTCTGAGGGGATAGTGCATACATCTTTCAGCAAGAATTTGCTCCATCACACAAAGCAATGGCAACACAAGATTGTATGGCTGAATTTTCATGACCAAATAACCCCGAACTTATGACCGCCTAGCTCCCCCGACCTTAATCCCTTGGATTATTACGTATGGGGTGTAGTTGAGCGTAAAACCAATAAATCATACTACTATTTCTTCTCTGAAGACTGCAATTAATACCGTGAATAAGTATCATTTAATTCGGGCTTGCAATCGTTTTAGGTCCCGGATCAATAATAGCAGACAGTGGAAATTTTTTTGAATAAATTTATAGATATATAACCAATAAATATTGTGTAAACATTTCGTGAACATTCATTCAATTTTATTCGAAATATAAGCTTTTTATTTTTACTATCACTTTGTCCGCAAATACCGTACATTCAATGTATCAACATTCATTATTTTGAATATTCTACCTGCCAGTTTGAATTCTAAAGCCTCTATCTTTGATGTATTAGATAGAAAAATTCGACAGCAGCCATTTTGAATCTTTTACCCGCCATTTTGAGTCTTCTATACGTCATTTTAACATAGAAACCATACGAGCTGCTGCAACCATTCTACAGCAGCCATTTTCAGTTTTTTTAACCGCAATTGTACTATGGAATCAATTCGCTGCAATTCGCTGAGAACATTCTACAGCTGCCATTTTGAGTATCTTTGATTTAACAAGATAACAATTAAACAGCCGCCATTTTGGATATCCCACCTGTCATTATGAGTTGTTTAGCCTCCATCTATTATATATAATTCATATGAGCTGCTGGAAACCGCCATTTTGAGTCTTTTAGCTGTCATCTTTTATATAAAAGTCATGCAAGCTGCTGGAAACATTGTACAGCCTCCATGTTCAGTCTTCTACCCGCCATGTTGAGTCTTTTAGCCGCTAAGAGACATACAGTTATTGTCGCATTATGTGCAAATCACACCGATTTAGAAATATCGAATTTTCTGAAGTGCGAAACATCAGGAGCAACGCAGAGCCTGTTTCAAAACGAAAATAACACGAGAAACGTTCTAACACCATCCGATCGGCAGAATTTGTTCAAAAAGTGCGAGCGAGTATTTATGAGAACTATTCAAAATCAATAAGGGCCCTGGCAAAGGATCTTAGAGTTGCTGACGGTCGTATCCGTCGAGTTGCCCATGAAGATCTCGGTATAAGTCCTATGTTATGCAAAGAGGACAGACTATGTCAGATAAAACACGAGAACAACGTGTTATACGTTCAAAACGTCTTATTAACAACATTAAACACCCTAAAGCGGCGTAGATAATATGGTTTTTTCCTGACGAAAAAAATTTTGAACAAGACCAGAAGACTAACTGGATAAATACCAGGTGGCTATGTTCCAATCCTACAGAGGTATCAGTGGTTATGCGTCGCAATTTTCCAGCCACTGTTATGGTTTTAGGTGTTGTGAGCAACAAAGGACATGTGATGCCACCACACTTTTTCTTTCAAGGACTTCGAGTGAATTCTGCTGCTTATATCGAGGTCCTGGAGACAGTTGTGAAACCCAGGATTGAAAGTATCTGCGGGGATAGTGCATACATCTTTCAGCAAGAATTTGCTCCATCACACAAGGCAATGGCAACACAAGATTGTATGGCTGAATTTTCATGACCAAATAACCCCGAACTTATGACCGCCTAGCTCCCCCTAGCTTAATCCCTTGGATTATTACGTATGTGGTGTAGTTGAGCGTAAAACCAATAAATCATACTACTATTTCTTCTCTGAAGACTGCAATTAATACCGTGAATAAGTATCATTTAATTCGGACTTGCAATCGTTTTAGGTCCCGGTTCAATAATAGCAAACAGTGGACATTTTTTGAATAAATTTATACATATATAACCAATAAATATTGTGTAAGCATTTCGTGAACATTCATTCAATTTTATTCGAAATATAAGCTTTTTATTTTTACTATCACTTTGTCCTCAAATACCGTACATTCAATGTATCAACATTCATTATTTTGAATATTCTACCTGCCAGTTTGAATTCTAAAGCCTCTATCTTTGATGTATTAGCTAGAAAAATTCGACAGCAGCCATTTTGAATCTTTTACCCGCCATTTTGAGTCTTTTATCAGTCATTTTAACATAGAAACCATACGAGCTGCTGCAACCATTCTACAGCTACCATTCTACATTCTACCATTTTAAGTTTTTTTAACCGCTATTGCAATATGGAATCAATTTGCTGAGAACATTCTACAGCTGCCATTTTGAGTATCTGTGATTTAACAAGATAACAATAACAGCCGCCATTTTGGATATCCTACCTGTCATTATGAGTCGTTTAGCCTCCATCTTTTATATATAATTCATATAAGCTGCTGGAACCCGCCATTTTGAGTCTTTTAGCTGTCATCTTTTATATAAAAGTCATGCAAGCTGCTGGAAACATTGTACAGCCTCCATGTTCAGTCTTCTACCCGCCATGTTGAGTCTTTTAGCCGCTAAGAGACATACAGTTATTGTCGCATTATGTGCAAATCACACCGATTTAGAAATATCGAATTTTCTGAACGGGCCGTTTGTTTATAAGGTGCGCTGTGAGTTGGAAGCATCAATGGGCAGTGCAGAGCCTGGTGCAAAACGCAAACAACACGAGGAACGTTCTGACACCATCTGATTGGCAGAATTTGTTCAAAAAGTGTAATCGATTATTTATGAGGACCCTTCAAAATCAATAAGGGCCCTGGCAAAGGATCTTAGAGTTGCTGACGGTCGTATCCGTCGAGTTGCCCATGAATATCTCCGGTATAAGTCATATGTTATGCAAAGAGGACAGATTATGTCGGATAAAACACGAGACCAACGTGTTATACGTTCAAAACGTCTTATTAACAACATTAAACACCCTGAAGCGGCAGAGATAATATGGTTTTTTCCTGACGAAAAAAATTTTGAACAAGACCAGAAGACTAACTGGATAAATACCACCAGTGGCTATGTTCCAATCCTACAGAGGTATCAGTGGTTATTCGGACTTGCAATCGTTTTAGGTCCCGGATCAATAATAGCAGACAGTGGAAATTTTTTTGGAATAAATTTATAGATATATAACCAATAAATATATCTTTTAGCAAGAATTTGCTCCATCACACAAGGCAATTGCAACACAAGATTGTATGGCTGAATTTTCATGACCAAATAACCCCGAACTTATGACCGCCTAGCTCCCCCGACCTTAATCCCTTGGATTATTACGTATGGGGTGTAGTTGAGCGTAAAACCAATAAATCATACTACTATTTCTTCTCTGAAGACTGCAATTAATACCGTGAATAAGTATCATTTAATTCGGGCTTGCAATCGTTTTAGGTCCCGGATCAATAATAGCAGACAGTGGAAATTTTTTTGAATAAATTTATAGATATATAACCAATAAATATTGTGTAAACATTTCGTGAACATTCATTCAATTTCATTCGAAATATAAGCTTTTTATTTTTACTATCACTTTGTCCGCAAATACCGTACATTCAATGTATCAACATTCATTATTTTGAATATTCTACCTGCCAGTTTGAATTCTAAAGCCTCTATCTTTGATGTATTAGATAGAAAAATTCGACAGCAGCCATTTTGAATCTTTTACCCGCCATTTTGAGTCTTCTATCAGTCATTTTAACATAGAAACCATACGAGCTGCTGCAACCATTCTACAGCAGCCATTTTATATTTTTTTAACCGCAATTGCAATATGGAATCAATTTGCTGAGAACATTCTACAGGTGCCATTTTGAGTATCTTTGATTTAACAAGATAACAATAACAGCCGCCATTTTGGATATCCTACCTGTCATTATGAGTCGTTTAGCCTCCATCTTTTATATATAATTCATATGAGCTGCTGGATCCCGCCATTTTGAGTCTTTTAGCTGTCATCTTTTATATAAAAGTCATACAAGCTGCTGGAAACATTGTACAGCCTCCATGTTCAGTCTTCTACCCGCCATGTTGAGTCTTTTAGCCGCTAAGAGACATACAGTTATTGTCGCATTATGTGCAAATCACACCGATTTAGAAATATCGCATTTTCTGAAGTGCGAAGCATCAGGAGCAACGCAGAGCCTGTTTCAAAACGCAAAATAACACGAGAAATGTTCTAACACCATCCGATCGGCAGAATTTGTTCAAAAAGTGCGAGCGATTATTTATGAGAACCATTCAAAATCAATAAGGGCCCTGGCAAAGGATCTTAGAGTTGCTGACGGTCGTATCCGTCGAGTTGCCCATGAAGATCTCGGTATAAGTCCTATGTTATGCGAAGAGGACAGATTATGTCGGATAAAACACGAGAACAACGTGTTATACGTTCAAAACGTCTTATTAACAACATTAAACACCCTAAAGCGGCGTAGATAATATGGTTTTTTCCTGACGAAAAAAATTTTGAACAAGACCAGAAGACTAACTGGATAAATACCAGGTGGCTATGTTCCAATCCTACAGAGGACCAAATAACCCCGAACTTATGACCGCCTAGCTCCCCCTAGCTTAATCCCTTGGATTATTACGTATGTGGTGTAGTTGAGCGTAAAACCAATAAATCATACTACTATTTCTTCTCTGAAGATTGCAATTAAAACCGTGAATAAGTATCATTTAATTCGGGCTTGCAATCGTTTTAGGTCCCGGATCAATAATAGCAGACAGTGGAAATTTTTTTGAATAAATTTATAGATATATAACCAATAAATATTGTGTAAGCCTTTCGTGAACATTCATTCAATTTTATTCGATATATAAGCTTTTTATTTTTACTATTACTACAGCCATTTTGAATCTTTTACCCGTCATTTTGAGTCTTCTATCAGTCATTTTAACATAGAAACCATACGAGCTGCTGCAACCATTCTACAGCAGCCATTTTAAGTTTTTTTAACCGCAATTGCAATATGGAATCAATTCGCTGAGAACATTCTACAGCTGCCATTTTGAGTATCTTTGATTTAACAAGATAACAATAAAACAGTCGCCATTTTGGATATCCTACCTGTCATTATGAGTCGTTCAGCCTCCATCTTTTATATATAATTCATATGAGCTGCTGGAACCCGCCATTTTGAGTCTTTTAGCTGTCATCTTTTATATAAAAGTCATGCAAGCTGCTGGAAACATTGTACAGCCTCCATGTTCAGTCTTCTACCCGCCATGTTGAGTCTTTTAGCCGCTAAGAGACATACAGTTATTGTCGCATTATGTGCAAATCACACCGATTTAGAAATATCGAATTTTCTGAAGTGCGAAACATCAGGAGCAACGCAGAGCCTGTTTCAAAACGAAAATAACACGAGAAACGTTCTAACACCATCCGATCGGCAGAATTTGTTCAAAAAGTGCGAGCGAGTATTTATGAGAACTATTCAAAATCAATAAGGGCCCTGGCAAAGGATCTTAGAGTTGCTGACGGTCGTATCCGTCGAGTTGCCCATGAAGATCTCGGTATAAGTCCTATGTTATGCAAAGAGGACAGACTATGTCAGATAAAACACGAGAACAACGTGTTATACGTTCAAAACGTCTTATTAACAACATTAAACACCCTAAAGCGGCGTAGATATATGGTTTTTTCCTGACGAAAAAAATTTTGAACAAGACCAGAAGACTAACTGGATAAATACCAGGTGGCTATGTTCCAATCCTACAGAGGTATCAGTGGTTATGCGTCGCAATTTTCAAGCCACTGTTATGGTTTTAGGTGTTGTGAGCAATAAAGGACATGTGATGCCACCACACTTTTTCTTTCAAGGACTTCGAGTGAATTCTGCTGCTTATATTGAGATCCTGGAGACAGTTGTGAAACCCAGGATTGAAAGTGTCTGAGGGGATAGTGCATACATCTTTCAGCAAGAATTTGCTCCATCACACAAAGCAATGGCAACACAAGATTGTATGGCTGAATTTTCATGACCAAATAACCCCGAACTTATGACCGCCTAGCTCCCCCGACCTTAATCCCTTGGATTATTACGTATGGGGTGTAGTTGAGCGTAAAACCAATAAATCATACTACTATTTCTTCTCTGAAGACTGCAATTAATACCGTGAATAATATATATAACCAATAAATATTGTGTAAACATTTCGTGAACATTCATTCAATTTTATTCGAAATATAAGCTTTTTATTTTTACTATCACTTTGTCCTCAAATACCGTACATTCAATGTATCAACATTCATTATTTTGAATATTCTACCTGCCAGTTTGAATTCTAAAGCCTCTATCTTTGATGTATTAGCTAGAAAAATTCGACAGCAGCAATTTTGAATCTTTTACCCGCCATTTTGAGTCTTCTATCAGTCATTTTAACATAGAAACCATACGAGCTGCTGCAACCATTCTACAGCAGCCATTTTATATTTTTTTAACCGCAATTGCAATATGGAATCAATTTGCTGAGAACATTCTACAGGTGCCATTTTGAGTATCTTTGATTTAACAAGATAACAATAACAGCCGCCATTTTGGATATCCTACCTGTCATTATGAGTCGTTTAGCCTCCATCTTTTATATATAATTCATATGAGCTGCTGGATCCCGCCATTTTGAGTCTTTTAGCTGTCATCTTTTATATAAAAGTCATACAAGCTGCTGGAAACATTGTACAGCCTCCATGTTCAGTCTTCTACCCGCCATGTTGAGTCTTTTAGCCGCTAAGAGACATACAGTTATTGTCGCATTATGTGCAAATCACACCGATTTAGAAATATCGAATTTTCTGAAGTGCGAAACATCAGGAGCAACGCAGAGCCTGTTTCAAAACGCAAAATAACACGAGAAACGTTCTAACACCATCCGATCGGCAGAATTTGTTTAAGAAATGCGAGCGATTATTTATGAGAACCATTCAAAATCAATAAGGGCCCTGGCAAATGATCTTAGAGTTGCTGACGGTCGTATCCGTCGAGTTGCCCATGAAGATCTCGGTATAAGTCCTATGTTATGCGAAGAGGACAGATTATGTCGGATAAAACACGAGAACAACGTGTTATACGTTCAAAAGGTCTTATTAACAACATTAAACACCCTAAAGCGGCGGAGATAATATGGTTTTTTCCTGACGAAAAAAATTTTGAACAAGACCAGAAGACTAACTGGATAAATACCAGGTGGCTATGTTCCAATCCTACAGAGGTATCAGTGGTTATGCGTCGCAAGTTTCCAGCCACTGTTATGGTTTTAGGTGTTGTGAGCAACAAAGGACATGTGATGCCACCACACTTTTTCTTTCAAGGACTTCGAGTGAATTCTTCTGCTTATATCGAGGTCCTGGAGACAGTTGTGAAACCCAGGATTGAAAGTATCTGCGGGGATAGTGCATACATCTTTCAGCAAGAATTTGCTCCATCACACAAGGCAATGGCAACACAAGATTGTATGGCTGAATTTTCATGACCAAATAACCCCGAACTTATAACCGCCTAGCTCCCCCTAGCTTAATCCCTTGGATTATTACGTATGTGGTGTAGTTGAGCGTAAAACCAATAAATCATACTACTATTTCTTCTCTGAAGACTGCAATTAATACCGTGAATAAGTATCATTTAATTCGGACTTGCAATCGTTTTAAGTCCCGGTTCAATAATAGCAAACAGTGGACATTTTTTTGAATAAATTTATACATATATAACCAATAAATATTGTGTAAGCATTTCGTGAACATTCATTCAATTTTATTCGAAATATAAGCTTTTTATTTTTACTATCACTTTGTCCTCAAATACCGTACATTCAATGTATCAACATTCATTATTTTGAATATTCTACCTGCCAGTTTGAATTCTAAAGCCTCTATCTTTGATGTATTAGCTAGAAAAATTCGACAGCAGCCATTTTGAATCTTTTACCCGCCATTTTGAGTCTTCTATCAGTCATTTTAACATAGAAACCATACGAGCTGCTGCAACCATTCTACAGCAGCCATTTTAAGTTTTTTTAACCGCTATTGCAATATGGAATGAATTTGCTGAGAACATTCTACAGCTGCCATTTTGAGTATCTTTGATTTAACAAGATAACAATAACAGCCGCCATTTTGGATATCCTACCTGTCATTATGAGTCGTTTAGCCTCCATCTTTTATATATAATTCATATGAGCTGCTGGAACCCGCCATTTTGAGTCTTTTAGCTGTCATCTTTTATATAAAAGTCATGCAAGCTGCTGGAAACATTGTACAGCCTCCATGTTCAGTCTTCTACCCGCCATGTTGAGTCTTTTAGCCGCTAAGAGACATACAGTTATTGTCGCATTATGTGCAAATCACACCGATTTAGAAATATCGAATTTTCTGAAGTGCGAAGCATCAGGAGCAACGCAGAGCCTGTTTCAAAACGCAAAATAACACGAGAAATGTTCTAACACCATCCGATCGGCAGAATTTGTTCAAAAAGTGCGAGCGATTATTTATGAGAACCATTCAAAATCAATAAGGGCCCTGGCAAAGGATCTTAGAGTTGCTGACGGTCGTATCCGTCGAGTTGCCCATGAAGATCTCGGTATAAGTCCTATGTTATGCGAAGAGGACAGATTATGTCGGATAAAACACGAGAACAACGTGTTATACGTTCAAAACGTCTTATTAACAACATTAAACACCCTAAAGCGGCGAAGATAATATGGTTTTTTCCTGACGAAAAAAATTTTGAACAAGACCAGAAGACTAACTGGATAAATACCAGGTGGCTATGTTCCAATCCTACAGAGGTATCAGTGGTTATGCGTCGCAAGTTTCCAGCCACTGTTATGGTTTTAGGTGTTGTGAGCAACAAAGGACATGTGATGCCACCACACTTTTTTCTTTCAAGGACTTCGAGTGAATTCTTCTGCTTATATCGAGGTCCTGGAGACAGTTGTGAAACCCAGGATTGAAAGTATCTGCGGGGATAGTGCATACATCTTTCAGCAAGAATTTGCTCCATCACACAAGGCAATGGCAACACAAGATTGTATGGCTGAATTTTCATGACCAAATAACCCCGAACTTATGACCGCCTAGCTCCCCCTAGCTTAATCCCTTGGATTATTACGTATGTGGTGTAGTTGAGCGTAAAACCAATAAATCATACTACTATTTCTTCTCTGAAGACTGCAATTAATACCGTGAATAAGTATCATTTAATTCGGGCTTGCCATCGTTTTAGGTCCCGGATCAATAATAGCAGACAGTGGAAATTTTTATACCCTTGCAAAAAGGGTATATTAATTGAATTCTAAAGCCTCTATCTTTGATGTATTAGCTAGAAAAATTCGACAGCAGCCATTTTGAATCTTTTACCCGCCATTTTGAGTCTTCTATCAGTCATTTTAACATAGAAACCATACGAGCTGCTGCAACCATTCTACAGCAGCCATTTTAAGTTTTTTTAACCGCTATTGCAATATGGAATCAATTTGCTGAGAACATTCTACAGCTGCCATTTTGAGTATCTTTGATTTAACAAGATAACAATAACAGCCGCCATTTTGGATATCCTACCTGTCATTATGAGTCGTTTAGCCTCCATCTTTTATATATAATTCATATGAGCTGCTGGAACCCGCCATTTTGAGTCTTTTAGCTGTCATCTTTTATATAAAAGTCATGCAAGCTGCTGGAAACATTGTACAGCCTCCATGTTCAGTCTTCTACCCGCCATGTTGAGTCTTTTAGCCGCTAAGAGACATACAGTTATTGTCGCATTATGTGCAAATCACACCGATTTAGAAATATCAAATTTTCTGAAGTGCGAAACATCAGGAGCAACGCAGAGCCTGTTTCAAAACGCAAAATAACACGAGAAACGTTCTAACACCATCCGATCGGCAGAATTTGTTCAAAAAGTGCGAGCGATTGATTATGAGAACCATTCAAAATCAATAAGGGCCCTGGCAAAGGATCTTAGAGTTGCTGACGGTCGTATCCGTCGAGTTGCCCATGAAGATCTCGGTATAAGTCCTATGTTATGCGAAGAGGACAGATTATGTCGGATAAAACACGAGAACAACGTGTTATACGTTCAAAAGGTCTTATTAACAACATTAAACACCCTAAAGCGGCGGAGATAATATGGTTTTTTCCTGACGAAAAAAATTTTGAACAAGACCAGAAGACTAACTGGATAAATACCAGGTAGCTATGTTCCAATCCTACAGAGGTATCAGTGGTTATGCGTCGCAAGTTTCCAGCCACTGTTATGGTTTTAGGTGTTATGAGCAACAAAGGACATGTGATGCCACCACACTTTTTCTTTCAAGGACTTCGAGTGAATTCTGCTGCTTATATCGAGGTCCTTGAGACACCTAGCTTAATCCCTTGGATTATTACGTATGTGGTGTAGTTGAGCGTAAAACCAATAAATCATACTACTATTTCTTCTCTGAAGACTGCAATTAATACCGTGAATAAGTATCATTTAATTCGGACTTGCAATCGTTTTAGGTCCCGGTTCAATAATAGCAAACAGTGGAAATTTTTTTGAATAAATTTATACATATATAACCAATAAATATTGTGTAAGCATTTCGTGAATATTCATTCAATTTTATTCGAAATATAAGCTTTTTATTTTTACTATCACTTTGTCCTCAAATACCGTACATTCAATGTATCAACATTCATTATTTTGAATATTCTACCTGCCAGTTTGAATTCTAAAGCCTCTATCTTTGATGTATTAGCTAGAAAAATTCGACAGCAGCCATTTTGAATCTTTTACCCGCCATTTTGAGTCTTCTATCAGTCATTTTAACATAGAAACCATACGAGCTGCTGCAACCATTCTACAGCAGCCATTTTAAGTTTTTTTAACCGCAATTGCAATATGGAATCAATTCGCTGAGAACATTTTACAGCTGCCATTTTGACATCCTACCTGTCATTATGAGTCGTTTAGCCTCCATCTTTTATATATAATTCATATGAGCTGCTGTAACCCGCCATTTTGAGTCTTTTAGCTGTCATCTTTTATATAAAAGTCATGCAAGCTGCTGGATACATTGTACATCCTCCATGTTCAGTTTTTTACCCCGCCATGTTGAGTCTTTTAGCCACTAAGAGACAGTACAGTTATTGTCGCATTATGTGCAATTCACACCGATCTAGAAATATCGAATTTTCTGAAGTGCAAAGCATCAGGAGCAACGCAGAGCCTGTTTCAAAACGAAAATAACACGAGAAACGTTCTAACACCATCCGATCGGCAGAATTTGTTCAAAAAGTACGAGCGATTATTTATGAGAACTATTCAAAATCAATAAGGGCCCTGGCAAAGGATCTTAGAGTTGCTGACGGTCGTATCCGTCGAGTTGCCCATGAAGATCTCGGTATAAGTCCTATGTTATGCAAAGAGGACAGACTATGTCAGATAAAACACGAGAACAACGTGTTATACGTTCAAAACGTCTTATTAACAACATTAAACACCCTAAAGCGGCGGAGATAATATGGTTTTTTCCTGACGAAAAAAATTTTGAACAAGACCAGAAGACTAACTGGATAAATACCAGGTGGCTATGTTCCAATCCTACAGAGGTATCAGTGGTTATGCGTCGCAAGTTTCCAGCCACTGTTATGGTTTTAGGTGTTGTGAGCAACAAAGGACATGTGATGCCACCACACTTTTTCTTTCAAGGACTTCGAGTGAATTCTTCTGCTTATATCGAGGTCCTGGAGACAGTTGTGAAACCCAGGATTGAAAGTATCTGCGGGGATAGTGCATACATCTTTCAGCAAGAATTTGCTCCATCACACAAGGCAATGGCAACACAAGATTGTATGGCTGAATTTTCATGACCAAATAACCCCGAACTTATGACCGCCTAGCTCCCCCTAGCTTAATCCCTTGGATTATTACGTATGTGGTGTAGTTGAGCGTAAAACCAATAAATCATACTACTATTTCTTCTCTGAAGACTGCAATTAATACCGTGAATAAGTATCATTTAATTCGGACTTGCAATCGTTTTAGGTCCCGGTTCAATAATAGCAAACAGTGGACATTTTTTTGAATAAATTTAAACATATATAACCAATAAATATTGTGTAAGCATTTCGTGAACATTCATTCAATTTTATTCGAAATATAAGCTTTTTATTTTTACTATCACTTTGTCCTCAAATACCGTACATTCAATGTATCAACATTCATTATTTTGAATATTCTACCTGCCAGTTTGAATTCTAAAGCCTCTATCTTTGATGTATTAGCTAGAAAAATTCGACAGCAGCCATTTTGAATCTTTTACCCGCCATTTTGAGTCTTCTATCAGTCATTTTAACATAGAAACCATACGAGCTGCTGCAACCATTCTACAGCAGCCATTTTAAGTTTTTTTAACCGCAATTGCAATATGGAATCAATTCGCTGAGAACATTTTAAAGCTGCCATTTTGACATCCTACCTGTCATTATGAGTCGTTTAGCCTCCATCTTTTATATATAATTCATATGAGCTGCTGTAACCCGCCATTTTGAGTCTTTTAGCTGTCATCTTTTATATAAAAGTCATGCAAGCTGCTGGATACATTGTACATCCTCCATGTTCAGTTTTTTACCCGCCATGTTGAGTCTTTTAGCCGCTAAGAGACATACAGTTATTGTCGCATTATGTGCAATTCACACCGATCTAGAAATATCGAATTTTCTAAAGTGCAAAGCATCAGGAGCAACGCAGAGCCTGTTTCAAAACGAAAATAACACGAGAAATGTTCTAACACCATCCGATCGGCAGAATTTGTTTAAAAAATGCGAGCGATTATTTATGAGAACCATTCAAAATCAATAAGGGCCCTGGCAAAGGATCTTAGAGTTGCTGACGGTCGTATCCGTCGAGTTGCCCATGAAGATCTCGGTATAAGTCCTATGTTATGCGAAGAGGACAGATTATGTCGGATAAAACACGAGAACAACGTGTTATACGTTCAAAAGGTCTTATTAACAACATTAAACACCCTAAAGCGGCGGAGATAATATGGTTTTTTCCTGACGAAAAAATTTTGAACAAGACCAGAAGACTAACTGGATAAATACCAGGTGGCTATGTTCCAATCCTACAGAGGTATCAGTGGTTATGCGTCGCAAGTTTCCAGCCACTGTTATGGTTTTAGGTGTTGTGAGCAACAAAGGACATGTGATGCCACCACACTTTTTCTTTCAAGGACTTCGAGTGAATTCTTCTGCTTATATCGAGGTCCTGGAGACAGTTGTGAAACCCAGGATTGAAAGTATCTGCGGGGATAGTGCATACATCTTTCAGCAAGAATTTGCTCCATCACACAAGGCAATGGCAACACAAGATTGTATGGCTGAATTTTCATGACCAAATAACCCCGAACTTATAACCGCCTAGCTCCCCCTAGCTTAATCCCTTGGATTATTACGTATGTGGTGTAGTTGAGCGTAAAACCAATAAATCATACTACTATTTCTTCTCTGAAGACTGCAATTAATACCGTGAATAAGTATCATTTAATTCGGACTTGCAATCGTTTTAGGTCCCGGTTCAATAATAGCAAACAGTGGACATTTTTTTGAATAAATTTATACATATATAACCAATAAATATTGTGTAAGCATTTCGTGAACATTCATTCAATTTTATTCGAAATATAAGCTTTTTATTTTTACTATCACTTTGTCCTCAAATACCGTACATTCAATGTATCAACATTCATTATTTTGAATATTCTACCTGCCAGTTTGAATTCTAAAGCCTCTATCTTTGATGTATTAGCTAGAAAAATTCGACAGCAGCCATTTTGAATCTTTTACCCGCCATTTTGAGTCTTCTATCAGTCATTTTAACATAGAAACCATACGAGCTGCTGCAACCATTCTACAGCAGCCATTTTAAGTTTTTTTAACCGCTATTGCAATATGGAATGAATTTGCTGAGAACATTCTACAGCTGCCATTTTGAGTATCTTTGATTTAACAAGATAACAATAACAGCCGCCATTTTGGATATCCTACCTGTCATTATGAGTCGTTTAGCCTCCATCTTTTATATATAATTCATATGAGCTGCTGGAACCCGCCATTTTGAGTCTTTTAGCTGTCATCTTTTATATAAAAGTCATGCAAGCTGCTGGAAACATTGTACAGCCTCCATGTTCAGTCTTCTACCCGCCATGTTGAGTCTTTTAGCCGCTAAGAGACATACAGTTATTGTCGCATTATGTGCAAATCACACCGATTTAGAAATATAGAATTTTCTGAAGTGCGAAGCATCAGGAGCAACGCAGAGCCTGTTTCAAAACGCAAAATAACACGAGAAATGTTCTAACACCATCCGATCGGCAGAATTTGTTTAAGAAATGCGAGCGATTATTTATGAGAACCATTCAAAATCAATAAGGGCCCTGGCAAAGGATCTTAGAGTTGCTGACGGTCGTATCCGTCGAGTTGCCCATGAAGATCTCGGTATAAGTCCTATGTTATGCGAAGAGGACAGATTATGTCGGATAAAACACGAGAACAACGTGTTATACGTTCAAAAGGTCTTATTAACAACATTAAACACCCTAAAGCGGCGGAGATAATATGTTTTTTTCCTGACGAAAAAAATTTTGAACAAGACCAGAAGACTAACTGGATAAATACCAGGTGGCTATGTTCCAATCCTACAGAGGTATCAGTGGTTATGCGTCGCAAGTTTCCAGCCACTGTTATGGTTTTAGGTGTTGTGAGCAACAAAGGACATGTGATGCCACCACACTTTTTCTTTCAAGGACTTCGAGTGAATTCTTCTGCTTATATCGAGGTCCTGGAGACAGTTGTGAAACCCAGGATTGAAAGTATCTGCGGGGATAGTGCATACATCTTTCAGCAAGAATTTGCTCCATCACACAAGGCAATGGCAACACAAGATTGTATGGCTGAATTTTCATGACCAAATAACCCCGAACTTATGACCGCCTAGCTCCCCCTAGCTTAATCCCTTGGATTATTACGTATGTGGTGTAGTTGAGCGTAAAACCAATAAATCATACTACTATTTCTTCTCTGAAGACTGCAATTAATACCGTGAATAAGTATCATTTAATTCGGACTTGCAATCGTTTTAGGTCCCGGTTCAATAATAGCAAACAGTGGACATTTTTTTGAATAAATTTATACATATATAACCAATAAATATTGTGTAAGCATTTCGTGAACATTCATTCAATTTTATTCGAAATATAAGCTTTTTATTTTTACTATCACTTTGTCCTCAAATACCGTACAGTCAATGTATCAACATTCATTATTTTGAATATTCTACCTGCCAGTTTGAATTCTAAAGCCTCTATCTTTGATGTATTAGCTAGAAAAATTCGACAGCAGCCATTTTGAATCTTTTACCCGCCATTTTGAGTCTTCTATCAGTCATTTTAACATAGAAACCATACGAGCTGCTGCAACCATTCTACAGCAGCCAATTTAAGTTTTTTTAACCGCAATTGCAATATGGAATCAATTCGCTGAGAACATTTTACAGCTGCCATTTTGACATCCTACCTGTCATTATGAGTCGTTTAGCCTCCATCTTTTATATATAATTCATATGAGCTGCTGTAACCCGCCATTTTGAGTCTTTTAGCTGTCATCTTTTATATAAAAGTCATGCAAGCTGCTGGATACATTGTAAATCCTCCATGTTCAGTTTTTTACCCGCCATGTTGAGTCTTTTAGCCGCTAAGAGACATACAGTTATTGTCGCATTATGTGCAATTCACACCGATCTAGAAATATCGAATTTTCTGAAGTGCAAAGCATCAGGAGCAACGCAGAGCCTGTTTCAAAACGAAAATAACACGAGAAACGTTCTAACACCATCCGATCGGCAGAATTTGTTCAAAAAGTGCGAGCGATTATTTATGAGAACCATTCAAAATCAATAGGGGCCCTGGCAAAGGATCTTAGAGTTGCTGACGGTTGTATCCGTCGAGTTGCCCATGAAGATCTCGGTATAAGTCCTATGTTATGCAAAGAGGACAGACTATGTCAGATAAAACACGAGAACAACGTGTTATACGTTCAAAACGTCTTATTAACAACATTAAACACCCTAAAGCGGCGGAGATAATATGGTTTTTTCCTGACGAAAAAATTTTGAACAAGACCAGAAGACTAACTGGATAAATACCAGGTGGCTATGTTCCAATCCTACAGAGGTATCAGTGGTTATGCGTCTCAAGTTTCCAGCCACTGTTATGGTTTTAGGTGTTGTGAGCAACAAAGGACATGTGATGCCACCACACTTTTTCTTTCAAGGACTTCGAGTGAATTCTTCTGCTTATATCGAGGTCCTGGAGACAGTTGTGAAACCCAGGATTGAAAGTATCTGCGGGGATAGTGCATACATCTTTCAGCAAGAATTTGCTCCATCACACAAGGCAATGGCAACACAAGATTGTATGGCTGAATTTTCATGACCAAATAACCCGAACTTATGACCGCCTAGCTCCCCTAGCTTAATCCCTTGGAT
Source organism: Drosophila willistoni (assembly GCF_018902025.1). Taxonomy (NCBI): domain Eukaryota; kingdom Metazoa; phylum Arthropoda; class Insecta; order Diptera; family Drosophilidae; genus Drosophila; species Drosophila willistoni. The sequence goes on from NW_025814352.1 coordinate 51,881, forward strand.
TATTACGTATGTGGTGTAGTTGAGCGTAAAACCAATAAATCATACTACTATTTCTTCTCTGAAGACTGCAATTAATACCGTGAATAAGTATCATTTAATTCGGACTTGCAATCGTTTTAGGTCCCGGTTCAATAATAGCAAACAGTGGACATTTTTTTGAATAAATTTATACATATATAACCAATAAATATTGTGTAAGCATTTGAATGAATATTCTACCTGCCAGTTTGAATTCTAAAGCCTCTATCTTTGATGTATTAGCTAGAAAAATTCGACAGCAGCCATTTTGAATCTTTTACCCGCCATTTTGAGTCTTCTATCAGTCATTTTAACATAGAAACCATACGAGCTGCTGCAACCATTCTACAGCAGCCAATTTAAGTTTTTTTAACCGCAATTGCAATATGGAATCAATTCGCTGAGAACATTTTACAGCTGCCATTTTGACATCCTACCTGTCATTATGAGTCGTTTAGCCTCCATCTTTTATATATAATTCATATGAGCTGCTGTAACCCGCCATTTTGAGTCTTTTAGCTGTCATCTTTTATATAAAAGTCATGCAAGCTGCTGGATACATTGTAAATCCTCCATGTTCAGTTTTTTACCCGCCATGTTGAGTCTTTTAGCCGCTAAGAGACATACAGTTATTGTCGCATTATGTGCAATTCACACCGATCTAGAAATATCGAATTTTCTGAAGTGCAAAGCATCAGGAGCAACGCAGAGCCTGTTTCAAAACGAAAATAACACGAGAAACGTTCTAACACCATCCGATCGGCAGAATTTGTTCAAAAAGTGCGAGCGATTATTTATGAGAACCATTCAAAATCAATAGGGGCCCTGGCAAAGGATCTTAGAGTTGCTGACGGTTGTATCCGTCGAGTTGCCCATGAAGATCTCGGTATAAGTCCTATGTTATGCAAAGAGGACAGACTATGTCAGATAAAACACGAGAACAACGTGTTATACGTTCAAAACGTCTTATTAACAACATTAAACACCCTAAAGCGGCGGAGATAATATGGTTTTTTCCTGACGAAAAAAATTTTGAACAAGACCAGAAGACTAACTGGATAAATACCAGGTGGCTATGTTCCAATCCTACAGAGGTATCAGTGGTTATGCGTCTCAAGTTTCCAGCCACTGTTATGGTTTTAGGTGTTGTGAGCAACAAAGGACATGTGATGCCACCACACTTTTTCTTTCAAGGACTTCGAGTGAATTCTTCTGCTTATATCGAGGTCCTGGAGACAGTTGTGAAACCCAGGATTGAAAGTATCTGCGGGGATAGTGCATACATCTTTCAGCAAGAATTTGCTCCATCACACAAGGCAATGGCAACACAAGATTGTATGGCTGAATTTTCATGACCAAATAACCCCGAACTTATGACCGCCTAGCTCCCCTAGCTTAATCCCTTGGATTATTACGTATGTGGTGTAGTTGAGCGTAAAACCAATAAATCATACTACTATTTCTTCTCTGAAGACTGCAATTAATACCGTGAATAAGTATCATTTAATTCGGACTTGCAATCGTTTTAGGTCCCGGTTCAATAATAGCAAACAGTGGACATTTTTTTGAATAAATTTATACATATATAACCAATAAATATTGTGTAAGCATTTCGTGAACATTCATTCAATTTTATTCGAAATATAAGCTTTTTATTTTTACTATCACTTTGTCCTCAAATACCGTACAGTCAATGTATCAACATTCATTATTTTGAATATTCTACCTGCCAGTTTGAATTCTAAAGCCTCTATCTTTGATGTATTAGCTAGAAAAATTCGACAGCAGCCATTTTGAATCTTTTACCCGCCATTTTGAGTCTTCTATCAGTCATTTTAACATAGAAACCATACGAGCTGCTGCAACCATTCTACAGCAGCCATTTTAAGTTTTTTTAACCGCTATTGCAATATGGAATGAATTTGCTGAGAACATTCTACAGCTGTCATTTTGAGTATCTTTGATTTAACAAGATAACAATAACAGCCGCCATTTTGGATATCCTACTTGTCATTATGAGTCGTTTAGCCTCCATCTTTTATATATAATTCATATGAGCTGCTGGAACCCGCCATTTTGAGTCTTTTAGCTGTCATCTTTTATATAAAAGTCATGCAAGCTGATGGAAACATTGTACAGCCTCCATGTTCAGTCTTCTACCCGCCATGTTGAGTCTTTTAGCCGCTAAGAGACATACAGTTATTGTCGCATTATGTGCAAATCACACCGATTTAGAAATATCGAATTTTCTGAAGTGCGAAGCATCAGGAGCAACGCAGAGCCTGTTTCAAAACGCAAAATAACACGAGAAATGTTCTAACACCATCCGATCGGCAGAATTTGTTTAAGAAATGCGAGCGATTATTTATGAGAACCATTCAAAATCAATAAGGGCCCTGGCAAAGGATCTTAGAGTTGCTGACGGTCGTATCCGTCGAGTTGCCCATGAAGATCTCGGTATAAGTCCTATGTTATGCGAAGAGGACAGATTATGTCGGATAAAACACGAGAACAACGTGTTATACGTTCAAAAGGTCTTATTAACAACATTAAACACCCTAAAGCGGCGGAGATAATAAGGTTTTTTCCTGACGAAAAAAATTTTGAACAAGACCAGAATACTAACTAAATAAATACCAGGTGGCTATGTTCCAATCCTACAGAGGTATCAGTGGTTATGCGTAGCAAGTTTCCAGCCACTGGTATGGTTTTAGGTGTTGTGAGCAACAAAGGACATGTGATGCCACCACACTTTTTCTTTCAAGGACTTTGAGTGAATTCTGCTGCTTATATCGAGGTCCTGGAGACAGTTGTGAAACCCAGGATTGAAAGTATCTGCGGGGATAGTGCATACATCTTTCAGCAAGAATTTGCTCCATCACACAAGGCAATGGCAACACAAGATTGTATGGCTGAATTTTCATGACCAAATAACCCCGAACTTATGACCGCCTAGCTCCCCCTAGCTTAATCCCTTGTATTATTACGTATGTGGTGTAGTTGAGCATAAAACCAATAAATCATACTACTATTTCTTCTCTGAAGATTGCAATTAAAACCGTGAATAAGTATCATTTAATTCGGACTTGCAATCGTTTTAGGTCCCGGTTCAATAATAGCAGACAGTGGACATTTTTTTGAATAAATTTATAGATATATAACCAATAAATATTGTGTAAACATTTCGTGAACATTCATTCAATTTTATTCGATATATAAGCTTTTTATTTTTACTATTACTACAGCCATTTTGAATCTTTTACCCGCCATTTTGAGTCTTCTATCCGTCATTTTAACATAGAAACCATACGAGCTGCTGCAACCATTCTACAGCAGCCATTTTAAGTTTTTTTAACCGCAATTGCAATATGGAATCAATTCGCTGAGAACATTCTACAGCTGCCATTTTGAGTATCTTTGATTTAACAAGATAACAATGAAACAGTCGCCATTTTGGATATCCTACCTGTCATTATGAGTCGTTTAGCCTCCATCTTTTATATATAATTCATATGAGCTGCTGGAACCCGCCATTTTGAGTCTTTTAGCTGTCATCTTTTATATAAAGTCATGCAAGCTGCTGGAAACATTGTACAGCCTCCATGTTCAGTCTTCTACCCGCCATGTTGAGTCTTTTAGCCGCTAAGAGACATACAGTTATTGTCGCATTATGTGCAAATCACACCGATTTAGAAATATAGAATTTTCTGAAGTGCGAAGCATCAGGAGCAACGCAGAGCCTGTTTCAAAACGCAAAATAACACGAGAAATGTTCTAACACCATCCGATCGGCAGAATTTGTTTAAGAAATGCGAGCGATTATTTATGAGAACCATTCAAAATCAATAAGGGCCCTGGCAAATGATCTTAGAGTTGCTGACGGTCGTATCCGTCGAGTTGCCCATGAAGATCTCGGTATAAGTCCTATGTTATGCGAAGAGGACAGATTATGTCGGATAAAACACGAGAACAACGTGTTATACGTTCAAAACGTCTAATTAACAACATTAAACACCCTAAAGCGGCGTAGATAATATGGTTTTTTCCTTACGAAAAAAATTTTGAACAAGACCAGAAGACTAACTGGATAAATACCAGGTGGCTATGTTCCAATCCTACAGAGGTATCAGTGGTTATGCGTCGCAAGTTTCCAGCCACTGGTATGGTTTTAGGTGTTGTATGGCTGAATTTTCATGACCAAATAACCCCGAACTTATGAGCGCGTAGCTCCCCCGACCTTAATCCCGAGGATTATTACGTATGGGGTGTAGTTGATCGTAAAACCAATAAATCATACTACTATTTCTTCTCTGAAGACTGCAATTAATACCGTGAATAAGTATCATTTAATACGGGCTTGCAATCGTTTTAGGTCCCGGATCAATAATAGCAGACAGTGGAAATTTTTATACCCTTGCAAAAAGGGTATATTAATTGAATTCTAAAGCCTCTATCTTTGATGTATTAGCTAGAAAAATTCGACAGCAGCCATTTTGAATCTTTTACCCGCCATTTTGAGTCTTCTATCAGTCATTTTAACATAGAAACCATACGAGCTGCTGCAACCATTCTACAGCAGCCATTTTAAGTTTTTTTAACCGCTATTGCAATATGGAATCAATTTGCTGAGAACATTCTACAGCTGCCATTTTGAGTATCTTTGATTTAACAAGATAACAATAACAGCCGCCATTTTGGATATCCTACCTGTCATTATGAGTCGTTTAGCCTCCATCTTTTATATATAATTCATATGAGCTGCTGGAACCCGCCATTTTGAGTCTTTTAGCTGTCATCTTTTATATAAAAGTCATGCAAGCTGCTGGAAACATTGTACAGCCTCCATGTTCAGTCTTCTACCCGCCATGTTGAGTCTTTTAGCCGCTAAGAGACATACAGTTATTGTCGCATTATGTGCAAATCACACCGATTTAGAAATATCAAATTTTCTGAAGTGCGAAACATCAGGAGCAACGCAGAGCCTGTTTCAAAACGCAAAATAACACGAGAAACGTTCTAACACCATCCGATCGGCAGAATTTGTTCAAAAAGTGCGAGCGATTGATAATGAGAACCATTCAAAATCAATAAGGGCCCTGGCAAAGGATCTTAGAGTTGCTGACGGTCGTATCCGTCGAGTTGCCCATGAAGATCTCGGTATAAGTTCTATGTTATGCAAAGAGGACAGATTATGTCGGATAAAACACGAGAACAAAGTGCTATACGTTCAGAACGTCTTATTAACAACATTAAACACCCTAAAGCGGCGGAGAAAATATGGTTTTTTCCTTACGAAAAAAATTTTGAACAAGACCAGAAGACTAACTGGATAAATACCAGGTGGCTATGTTCCAATCCTACAGAGGTATCAGTGGTTATGCGTCGCAAGTTTCCAGCCACTGGTATGGTTTTAGGTGTTGTGAGCAACAAAGGACATGTGATGCCACCACACTTTTTCTTTCAAGGACTTTGAGTGAATTCTGCTGCTTATATCGAGGTCCTGGAGACAGTTGTGAAACCCAGGGTTGAAAGTGTCTGCGGGGATAGTGCATGAAGCGGCGGAGATAATATGGTTTTTTCCTGACGAAAAAAATTTTGAACAAGACCAGAAGACTAACTGGATAAATACCAGGTGGCTATGTTCCAATCCTACAGAGGTATCAGTGGTTATGCGTCGCAAGTTTCCAGCCACTGTTATGGTTTTAGGTGTTGTGAGCAACAAAGGACATGTGATGCCACCACACTTTTTCTTTCAAGGACTTCGAGTGAATTCTTCTGCTTATATCGAGGTCCTGGAGACAGTTGTGAAACCCAGGATTGAAAGTATCTGCGGGGATAGTGCATACATCTTTCAGCAAGAATTTGCTCCATCACACAAGGCAATGGCAACACAAGATTGTATGGCTGAATTTTCATGACCAAATAACCCCGAACTTATGACCGCCTAGCTCCCCCTAGCTTAATCCCTTGGATTATTACGTATGTGGTGTAGTTGAGCGTAAAACCAATAAATCATACTACTATTTCTTCTCTGAAGACTGCAATTAATACCGTGAATAAGTATCATTTAATTCGGACTTGCAATCGTTTTAGGTCCCGGTTCAATAATAGCAAACAGTGGAAATTTTTTTGAATAAATTTATACATATATAACCAATAAATATTGTGTAAGCATTTCGTGAATATTCATTCAATTTTATTCGAAATATAAGCTTTTTATTTTTACTATCACTTTGTCCTCAAATACCGTACATTCAATGTATCAACATTCATTATTTTGAATATTCTACCTGCCAGTTTGAATTCTAAAGCCTCTATCTTTGATGTATTAGCTAGAAAAATTCGACAGCAGCCATTTTGAATCTTTTACCCGCCATTTTGAGTCTTCTATCAGTCATTTTAACATAGAAACCATATGAGCTGCTGCAACCATTCTACAGCAGCCATTTTAAGTTTTTTTAACCGCAATTGCAATATGGAATCAATTCGCTGAGAACATTCTACATCTGCCATTTTGAGTATCTTTTATTTAACAAGATAACAATTAAACAGCCGCCATTTTGGATATCCTACCTGTCATTATGAGTCGTTTAGCCTCCATCATTTATATATAATTCATATGAGCTGCTGGAACCCGCCATTTTGAGTCTTTTAGCTGTCATCTTTTATATAAAAGTCATACAAGCTGCTGGAAACATTGTACAGCCTCCATGTTCAGTCTTCTACCCTCCATGTTGAGTCTTTTAGCCGCTAAGAGACATACAGTTATTGTCGCATTATGTGCAAATCACACCGATTTAGAAATATCGCATTTTCTGAAGTGCGAAGCATCAGGAGCAACGCAGAGCCTGTTTCAAAACGCAAAATAACACGAGAAATGTTTTAACACCATCCGATCGGCAGAATTTGTTCAAAAAGTGCGAGCGATTATTTATGAGAACCATTCAAAATCAATAAGGGCCCTGGCAAAGGATCTTAGAGTTGCTGACGGTTGTATCCGTCGAGTTGCCCATGAAGATCTCGGTATAAGTCCTATGTTATGCGAAGAGGACAGATTATGTCGGATAAAACACGAGAACAACGTGTTATACGTTCAAAACGTCTAATTAACAACATTAAACACCCTAAAGCGGCGTAGATAATATGGTTTTTTCCTGACGAAAAATATTTTGAACAAGACCAGAAGACTAACTGGATAAATACCAGGTGGCTATGTTCCAATCCTACAGAGGTATCAGTGGTTATGCGTCGCAAGTTTCCAGCCACTGTTATGGTTTTAGGTGTTGTGAGCAACAAAGGACATGTGATGCCACCACACTTTTTCTTTCAAGGACTTCGAGCGAATTCTGCTGCTTATATCGAGGTCCTGGAGACAGTTGTGAAACCCAGGATTGAAAGTATCTGCGGGGATAGTGCATACATCTTTCAGCAAGAATTTGCTCCATCACACAAGGCAATGGCAACACAAGATTGTATGGCTGAATTTTCATGACCAAATAACCCGAACTTATGACCGCCTAGCTCCCCTAGCTTAATCCCTTGGATTATTACGTATGTGGTGTAGTTGAGCGTAAAACCAATAAATCATACTACTATTTCTTCTCTGAAGACTGCAATTAATACCGTGAATAAGTATCATTTAATTCGGACTTGCAATCGTTTTAGGTCCCGGTTCAATAATAGCAGACAGTGGAAATTTTTTTGAATAAATTTATACATATATAACCAATAAATATTGTGTAAACATTTCGTGAACATTCATTCAATTTTATTCGAAATATAAGCTTTTTATTTTTACTATCACTTTGTCCTCAAATACCGTACATTCAATGTATCAACATTCATTATTTTGAATATTCTACCTGTCAGTTTGAATTCTAAAGCCTCTATCTTTGATGTATTAGCTAGAAAAATTCGACAGCAGCCATTTTGAATCTTTTACCCGCCATTTTGAGTCTTCTATCAGTCATTTTAACATAGAAACCATACGAGCAGCTGCAACCATTCTACAGCAGCCATTTTAAGTTTTTTTAACCGCTATTGCAATATGGAATCAATTTGCTGAGAACATTCTACAGCTGCCATTTTGAGTATCTTTGATTTAACAAGATAACAATAACAGCCGCCATTTTGGATATCCTACCTGTCATTATGAGTCGTTTAGCCTCCATCTTTTATATATAATTCATATGAGCTGCTGGAACCCGCCATTTTGAGTCTTTTAGCTGTCATCTGTTATATAAAAGTCATACAAGCTGCTGGAAACATTGTACAGCCTCCATGTTCAGTCTTCTACCCTCCATGTTGAGTCTTTTAGCCGCTAAGAGACATACAGTTATTGTCGCATTATGTGCAAATCACACCGATTTAGAAATATCGCATTTTCTGAAGTGCGAAGCATCAGGAGCAACGCAGAGCCTGTTTCAAAACGCAAAATAACACGAGAAATGTTCTAACACCATCCGATCGGCAGAATTTGTTCAAAAAGTGCGAGCGATTATTTATGAGAACCATTCAAAATCAATAAGGGCCCTGGCAAAGGATCTTAGAGTTGCTGACGGTTGTATCCGTCGAGTTGCCCATGAAGATCTCGGTATAAGTCCTATGTTATGCGAAGAGGACAGATTATGTCGGATAAAACACGAGAACAACGTGTTATACGTTCAAAACGTCTAATTAACAACATTAAACACCCTAAAGCGGCGTAGATAATATGGTTTTTTCCTGACGAAAAATATTTTGAACAAGACCAGAAGACTAACTGGATAAATACCAGGTGGCTATGTTCCAATCCTACAGAGGTATCAGTGGTTATGCGTCGCAAGTTTCCAGCCACTGTTATGGTTTTAGGTGTTGTGAGCAACAAAGGACATGTGATGCCACCACACTTTTTCTTTCAAGGACTTCGAGTGAATTCTGCTGCTTATATCGAGGTCCTGGAGACAGTTGTGAAACCCAGGATTGAAAGTATCTGCGGGGATAGTGCATACATCTTTCAGCAAGAATTTGCTCCATCACACAAGGCAATGGCAACACAAGATTGTATGGCTGAATTTTCATGACCAAATAACCCCGAACTTATGACCGCCTAGCTCCCCCTAGCTTAATCCCTTGGATTATTACGTATGTGGTGTAGTTGAGCGTAAAACCAATAAATTATACTACTATTTCTTCTCTGAAGACTGCAATTAATACCGTGAATAAGTATCATTTAATTCGGACTTGCAATCGTTTTAGGTCCGGTTCAATAATAGCAAACAGTGGAAATTTTTTGAATAAATTTATACATATATAACCAATAAATATTGTGTAAGCATTTCGTGAACATTCATTCAATTTTATTCGAAATATAAGCTTTTTATTTTTACTATCACTTTGTCCTCAAATACCGTACATTCAATGTATCAACATTCATTATTTTGAATATTCTACCTGCCAGTTTGAATTCTAAAGCCTCTATCTTTGATGTATTAGCTAGAAAAATTCGACAGCAGCCATTTTGAATCTTTTACCCGCCATTTTGAGTCTTCTATCAGTCATTTTAACATAGAAACCATACGAGCTGCTGCAACCATTCTACAGCAGCCATTTTAAGTTTTTTTAACCGCTATTGCAATATGGAATCAATTTGCTGAGAACATTTTACAGCTGCCATTTTGAGTATCTTTGATTTAACAAGATAACAATAACAGCCGCCATTTTGGATATCCTACCTGTCATTATGAGTCGTTTAGCCTCCATCTTTTATATATAATTCATATGAGCTGCTGGAACCCGCCATTTTGAGTCTTTTAGCTGTCATCTTTTATATAAAAGTCATACAAGCTGCTGGAAACATTGTACAGCCTCCATGTTCAGTCTTCTACCCTCCATGTTGAGTCTTTTAGCCGCTAAGAGACATACAGTTATTGTCGCATTATGTGCAAATCACACCGATTTAGAAATATCGCATTTTCTGAAGTGTAAGCATCAGGAGCAACGCAGAGCCTGTTTCAAAACGCAAAATAACACGAGAAATGTTCTAACACCATCCGATCGGCAGAATTTGTTCAAAAAGTGCGAGCGATTATTTATGAGAACCATTCAAAATCAATAAGGGCCCTGGCAAAGGATCTTAGAGTTGCTGACGGTTGTATCCGTCGAGTTGCCCATGAAGATCTCGGTATAAGTCCTATGTTATGCGAAGAGGACAGATTATGTCGGATAAAACCGAGAACAACGTGTTATACGTTCAAAACGTCTAATTAACAACATTAAACACCCTAAAGCGGCGTAGATAATATGGTTTTTTCCTGACGAAAAATATTTTGAACAAGACCAGAAGACTAACTGGATAAATACCAGGTGGCTATGTTCCAATCCTACAGAGGTATCAGTGGTTATGCGTCGCAAGTTTCCAGCCACTGTTATGGTTTTAGGTGTTGTGAGCAACAAAGGACATGTGATGCCACCACACTTTTTCTTTCAAGGACTTCGAGTGAATTCTGCTGCTTATATCGAGGTCCTGGAGACAGTTGTGAAACCCAGGATTGAAAGTATCTGCGGGGATAGTGCATACATCTTTCAGCAAGAATTTGCTCCTTCACACAAGGCAATGGCAACACAAGATTGTATGGCTGAATTTTCATGACCAAATAACCCCGAACTTATGACCGCCTAGCTCCCCCTAGCTTAATCCCTTGGATTATTACGTATGTGGTGTAGTTGAGCGTAAAACCAATAAATCATACTACTATTTCTTCTCTGAAGACTGCAATTAATACCGTGAATAAGTATCATTTAATTTGGACTTGCAATCGTTTTAGGTCCCGGATCAATAATAGCAGACAGTGGAAATTTTTTTGAATAAATTTATACATATATAACCAATAAATATTGTGTAAACATTTCGTGAACATTCATTCAATTTTATTCGAAATATAAGCTAATTATTTTTACTATCACTTTGTCCTCAAATACCGTACATTCAATGTATCAACATTCATTATTTTGAATATTCTACCTGCCAGTTTGAATTCTAAAGCCTCTATCTTTGATGTATTAGCTAGAAAAATTCGACAGCAGCCATTTTGAATCTTTTACCCGCCATTTTGAGTCTTCTATCAGTCATTTTAACATAGAAACCATACGAGCTGCTGCAACCATTCTACAGCAGCCATTTTAAGTTTTTTTTAACCGCTATTGCAATATGGAATCAATTTGCTGAGACATTCTACAGCTGCCATTTTGAGTATCTTTGATTTAACAAGATAACAATAACAGCCGCCATTTTGGATATCCTACCTGTCTTATGAGTCGTTTAGCCTCCATCTTTTATATATAATTCATATGAGCTGCTGGAACCCGCTTTTGAGTCTTTTAGCTGTCATCTTTTATATAAAAGTCATACAAGCTGCTGGAAACATTGTACAGCTCCATGTTCAGTCTTCTACCCTCCATGTTGAGTCTTTTAGCCGCTAAGAGACATACAGTTATTGTCGCATTATGTGCAAATCACACCGATTTAGAAATATCGCATTTTCTGAAGTGCGAAGCATCAGGAGCAACGCAGAGCCTGTTTCAAAACGCAAAATAACACGAGAAATGTTCTAACACCATCCGATCGGCAGAATTTGTTCAAAAAGTGCGAGCGATTATTTATGAGACTCATTCAAAATCAATAAGGGCCCTGGCAAAGGATCTTAGAGTTGCTGACGGTTGTATCCGTCGAGTTGCCCATGAAGATCTCGGTATAAGTCCTATGTTATGCGAAGAGGACAGATTATGTCGGATAAAACACGAGAACAACGTGTTATACGTTCAAAACGTCTAATTAACAACATTAAACACCCTAAAGCGGCGTAGATAATATGGTTTTTTTCCTGACGAAAAATATTTTGAACAAGACCAGAAGACTAACTGGATAAATACCAGGTGGCTATGTTCCAATCCTACAGAGGTATCAGTGGTTATGCGTCGCAAGTTCCAGCCACTGTTATGGTTTTAGGTGTTGTGAGCAACAAAGGACATGTGATGCCACCACACTTTTCTTTCAAGGACTTCGAGTGAATTCTGCTGCTTATATCGAGTTCCTGGAGACAGTTGTGAAACCCAGGATTGAAAGTATCTGCGGGGATAGTGCATACTCTTTCAGCAAGAATTTGCTCCATCACACAAGGCAATGGCAACACAAGATTGTATGGCTGAATTTTCATGACCAAATAACCCGAACTTATGACCGCCTAGCTCCCCCTAGCTTAATCCCTTGGATTATTACGTATGTGGTGTAGTTGAGCGTAAAACCAATAAATCATACTACTATTTCTTCTCTGAAGACTGCAATTAATACCGTGAATAAGTATCATTTAATTCGGACTTGCATCGTTTTAGGTCCCGGTTCAATAATAGCAAACAGTGGAAATTTTTTTGAATAAATTTATACATATATACCAATAATATTGTGTAAGCATTCGTGAACATTCATTCAATTTTATTCGAAATATAGCTTTTTATTTTACTATACTTTGTCCCAATACGTACTCAATGTATCAAATTCATTATTTTGATATTTACCTGCAGTTTGAATTCTAAGCCTCTATCTTTGATGTATTAGATAGAAAATTCGAAGCAGCCATTTTGAATCTTTTACCCGCCATTTTGAGTCTTCTATCAGTCATTTTAACATAGAAACCATACGAGCTGCTGCAACCATTCTACAGCAGTCATTTTAAGTTTTTTTAACCGCAATTGCAATATGGAATCAATTCGCTGAGAACATTCTACAGCTGCCATTTTGAGTATCTTTGATTTAACAAGATAACAATTAAACATCCGCCATTTTGGATATCCTACCTGTCATTATGAGTCGTTTAGCCTCCATCTTTTATATATAATTCATATGAGCTGCTGGAACCCGCCATTTTGAGTCTTTTAGCTGTCATCTTTTATATAAAAGTCATGCAAGCTGCTGGATACATTGTACATCCTCCATGTTCAGTTTTTTACCCGCCATGTTGAGTCTTTTAGCCGCTAAGAGACATACAGTTATTGTCGCATTATGTGCAATTCACACCGATCTAGAAATATCGAATTTTCTGAAGTGCAAAGCATCAGGAGCAACGCAGAGCCTGTTTCAAAACGAAAATAACACGAGAAACGTTCTAACACCATCCGATCGGTAGAATTTGTTCAAAAAGTGCGAGCGATTATTTATGAGAACTATTCAAAATCAATAAGGGCCCTGGCAAAGGATCTTAGAGTTGCTGACGGTTGTATCCGTCGAGTTGCCCATGAAGATCTCGGTATAAGTCCTATGTTATGCAAAGAGGACAGATTATGTCGGATAAAACACGAGAACAACGTGTTATACGTTCAAAACGTCTTATTAACAACATTAAACACCCTAAAGCGGCGGAGATAATATGGTTTTTTCCTGACGAAAAAAATTTTGAACAAGACCAGAAGACTAACTGGATAAATACCAGGTGGCTATGTTCCAATCCTACAGAGGTATCAGTGGTTATGCGTCGCAAGTTTCCAGCCACTGTTATGGTTTTAGGTGTTGTGAGCAACAAAGGACATGTGATGCCACCACACTTTTTCTTTCAAGGACTTCGAGTGAATTCTGCTGCTTATATCGAGGTCCTGGACACAGTTGTGAAACCCAGGATTGAAAGTGTCTGCGGGGATAGTGCATGAAGCGGCGGAGATAATATGGTTTTTTCCTGACGAAAAAAATTTTGAACAAGACCAGAAGACTAACTGGATAAATACCAGGTGGCTATGTTCCAATCCTACAGAGGTATCAGTGGTTATGCGTAGCAAGTTTCCAGCCACTGTTATGGTTTTAGGTGTTGTGAGCAACAAAGGACATGTGATGCCACCACACTTTTTCTTTCAAGGACTTCGAGTGAATTCTGCTGCTTATATTGAGATCCTGGAGACAGTTGTGAAACCCAGGATTGAAAGTGTCTGCGGGGATAGTGCATACATCTTTCAGCAAGAATTTGCTCCATCACACAAGGCAATGGCAACACAAGATTGTATGGCTGAATTTTCATGACCAATAACCCGAACTTATGACCGCCTAGCTCCCCGACTTAATCCCTTGGATTATTACGTATGGGGTGTAGTTGAGCGTAAACCAATAAATCATACTATATTTCTTCTCTGAAGACTGCAATTAATACCGTGAATAAGTATCATTTAATTCGGGCTTGCAATCGTTTTAGGTCCCGGATCAATAATAGCAGACAGTGGGAAATTTTTTTGAATAAATTTATAGATATATAACCAATAAATATTGTGTAAATTTCGTGAACATTCAATTCAATTTTATTCGAATATAAGCTTTTATTTTTACTATCACTTTGTCTCAAATACCGTACATTCAATGTATCAAATTCATTATTTTAAATATTCTACCTGCAGTTTGAATTCTAAAGCCTCTATCTTTGATGTATTAGCTAGAAAAATTCGACAGCAGCCATTTTGAATCTTTTACCCGTCATTTTGAGTCTTCTACAGTCATTTTAACAATGAATACGAGCTGCTGCAACCATTCTAACATCAGCCATTTTAAGTTTTTTAACCGCAATTGCAATATGGAATCAATTGTCTGAGAACATTACAGCTGCCATTTTGAGTATCTTTGATTTAACAAGATAACAATAAGCCGCCATTTTGGATATCTACCTGTCATTATGAGATTTAGCCTCCATTTCTTCATTTTATATATAATCATACGAGCTGCTGGAACCCGCATTTGATATTTTAGCTGTCATCTTTATATAGAAGCATGCAAGCTGCCTGGCATTGTATATCCTCCATGTTCAGTCTTTTACCCGCCATGTTGAGTCTTTTAGCCGCTAAGAAACATACCGTTATTGTCGCATTATGTGCAAATCACACAGAGCCTGTTTCAAAACGAAAATAACACGAGAAATGTTCTAACACCATCCGATCGGCAGAATTTGTTCAAAAAGTGCGAGCGATTATTTATGAGAACTATTCAAAATCAATAAGGGCCCTGGCAAAGGATCTTAGAGTTGCTGACGGTCGTATCCGTCGAGTTGCCCATGAAATCTCGGTATAAGTCCTATGTTATGCAAAGAG
>NW_025814353.1:0-22522 GCF_018902025.1 Drosophila willistoni
ACCTTGACAAACGAAACAATTCTTGTTGCTCTGTGACCGCCGTAACGTACCTAAAATTCCTATTAAATAAAAACAGCGCAATCAAATATTTCAATTACTCTGCGTGTGAGCGTAGCAAACGGAATAATTCAAGTTAATCTGAGACCGTCGCGAAGCAGTTTAAATCCTGTGAAATAAAAAGAAACGCAGATCAGCCCTTGATCTGTTGTACAATTTTCGTTTAAGATCACTCTCCTTAAATCTGTCAACAGACAAGTCGTTGTTTATTTTTAATATCACCTTGCCTTAATGATAAATAAATTCTCTGGCAACACTGGCATTATCTGACAATACATAAGTTAATTTTTTTTTGTGTAACCGGGGTTGGCATAGGTAAGAAATTCATAAAATAAACAAAAAAAATTTTTTTGTGTTGCCAAGTGGATGTGAAATGTTGGATTCAAAAAAATTAAAATAAAGTTTAGTTTTTTGGGTCCGTTGGTTCAAATCTCACTCAGTGCATGATATAAAAATTAAGAATATCCGCTGAAAATTAAAGTGGTTGGAACTCAAACAGTTAATTGGAAGTCGAATTTTACATTCTCATTGGCGTACATAAATGAATAAAAATTATAAAAAAAGAAAAGAGAATAACATTACGTTCAGCAATTTGATGGGCACTCAGTGAACGTGGCGGTTGGCGGTCACGTGTCAAATCCACCGCGAGTGTCAAGTTTATGAAGAATAAAAAAAAAAAAAAACGCAGTAATGGCAACCAGTGGTGGTTCCCACGAAGGTATCTTCCCAAATGAGGATGTGGAGTCACCTCCACATAAGGAGGTCCTTGTTAGGACTAAAAGGGATAATGGAGATCTCCCTCAACCGACATAGGGGCATTCGCGATTGACAGTATAGCGACAATTAAAAATGAAAATATTCAAAAATTAAAAACAAAAAGCAAACAAAATTGTGAATTAACGAAATAAAAAAAAGAAAAAAACACATTTTGAAAAAGAAAAAAACACAGTATGAAAAAGAAAAGAACAAATACGGAATTAAATACATTTAACGACAAAAATTTGTACATACAAACACTAATTCCATTTTTCATCTTTTCACATAGCATCATTGTGCTTTGGAGAATGTGAGTCTTTCAAAAACGGAAGAACTGAAAAATACCACTGTTTTATTTGGAGAAAGAAGAAATACTTACAACATTAACATACGATAATTAAATAACGGTGAGTGAAGAAGTTGCCGTTAGAAATTGTACTTCGAATTTATTTTCGGCGAATAAATTTGAAAAGAAAATTAATGAATAAAACGAAAAATCATACCCAATTTTATTCTAGAAAATATGAAATTACATTATTAAAATAAACCAAAAAAATTTATTGCATTTATATTTTTAAAATCGAAAAACTGAAAAAAATGTATTATTTTATTAAAATCAAAAAATAAGTTGGAGAACAGAAAAAAGTACCAACAATGAAAAATCAAACAGTCAATTACATGTTTGGTAGAACAAGTGGCAGTGTTGACCGAGGACCTAAAAAAGCTAAAGGATAAAGTAACAATCTTAGAAGATAGGCGTGGGGGAACTGTGGCGAAGTGGTTAGCCCACCCACTCGCGCAATAAAACGAATATGACCACAAGGTCAAAAAGTTCTGAATAAGCAGATAGCAACCCTCCCCGATTGCGTAAAGGAGATAGAAATATTTTCAGGCGAAGCCTGTACGTTTTCTGCTGGAACGAAGAGTATCCAATCATCCAGGATTATCAGGTATAGTGGTTCTCCATCTGAGATCCAAAATACGGGGCGAAGCAGATGAGATGCTCGACATGTGCAACGTGCCCGATGATAGTTGGGAGGAAATAAGGGCGGCATTAGCCTCCGATTATGAGGACTGTTGAAAAAGTACACTACATATGTACAAGCAAAGTCACATGTACACGTATATATTTAAGTTCGATATTGAAACGGGACTTTACCGAAAATGCTCTATTTTCTATTTTATCGCTTCTGTTAGCATCAGTATACGTTGAGAGTTTAGTTATGATCTGACTGCGAGTGCGTGTGGTTCCTCAAAATAAATTGATTGTGAAACTAAAATTTCAAAGTTACTTATTATTTTGCATTTTGTGTTGAGTATATATATATAACAATCAAGACTATATTTTCCAAAGGTTATGGGCCCAGTTAGCGCATAATAAGAAAATTGTATATTTAAACAAATTTTAAAAATTAATTTTTTTCAATTGAAAATAATTAGGTTTAAGTTTTCAACAAGGGTATGTACTTATATATATGTATATGCTATACATATTAAATGTGAACTATTACATGCATGCATGCGTATATGATTTTGCAACAAAAGAAGAAAAACTGCAAGCGTCGATTTCTGGTGAATCGACCATATACATGTACATGTGTGTATATATGTATGTATGAATGTACATGTGCTTATGTGAACGCGTACATCCATTGAGACACTCTTTTGGGGTGGCGTGTGTGTGTTCATGTGTGCATGTATGTATTGGTGTACAAGTATATGCGTGGGGGCTTGCAGAGAAACCGCGTGGTTTGTCCATATTACTTAGAAATACAGTGAGTCAAAAAAAAGTATTGGCACACTTGAAAAATCCAACTTCTAAGAGCTGTAACTTTTTGTTAACACAGCTATATGTAAATGAAAAATTACTTTTATTAAACTCATATATCATATTTAGTCTTGAATCAAAAAAAAAATTATATCACTGTATACATAGGTATGTACATGCATAAGTGATAAAAACTATTGATTATGCTTAACACCTTGTTGGACAAAATGAATCTCATTGTTCATATATGAATTAATAATGTTATAAACAATCATAATTAAAATTATATTTTTTCAGCATTGTGAAATTTTATTGATATATGTACATTATGTATGTATGTACATCAAGCGTTTATGTATGTGTTGTGAGGAACATTATAATTAACTATAATATCCCACACAACAAGCCAGCAACAACACAATCAAGCGGTGCAAAGGATGCACCAGATACAGATACAGCCGAGACACAAACCAAACGTACGATATACGACCGAAATAATTACGGGCCACCAGTCACACAGTGCCGAAGATGCCAAAACAACAGCATGGAGAACAATTCAAGACCAACCCAAGAAAATTAAAAACATCCAAGAGGGAAGAGTCTTGAAGCGGACACTGGGCAAGGGAGTGCAACAATCAGAGACTCCAATTTCTGTTGGCAGTGTGGAAGGATTGGGAAAAGAACAAAAGAGTGTTGTTGGAGTTCGGGAAACGAAAGGCGGTTCCAGCCTATCAGGGGCGAGCAGGGACCCAGCCAACAAGCTCCTCACTACTAATAGGCCAACTAATAGAGGAAGAGGATCAATTGTCAGCAATTATCGAAGTAGCAGGAGTCCAGATGAAAGCGACAATGACTCCGGAGCCACGAGCAATTTTATCAGCAAACAAATGTTGGAAACGGTGGAAAAGAAAAGAGACCACGAACAAGCAAGTATACATGGCGGACGGGAAGGTGAGAGACATCAATGGAGCAATGGACAGGATACGGAAACAAAGAAATGAACATAACATTTCTCATCATGCCAGACGGAATAGATGCTATACTCTTAGGATGGAATTTCTAAGGCTGATGAATACCGAAATAGCATGCGGAGGCCACAGGATAAAAATTCCAACGGTGAAGAGGATGCAGGACAGGATAACCGAACGCATATCAATCGTGGTGACACAGAAGGAAGAGCAAACAGAAATACAAAGGTTTCTAGAACACGAACTGATGGAATTGGAGAAAATCAAGGGATCATCAAAAGTAGGGATACACAGGATCACAATGAAGGATGATATACCAATAAAACAAAGGTATTACCCAAAAAATCCAAAAATACAGGGAGAAATCAACACAAAGGTCGATGAACTGTTGACAATGGGATGCATCGAACCATCACAAAGCCCATAAAGCTCACCCATAGTGATGGTGAGAAAGAAGCAGACGGGCAAATGGAGATTATGCGTAGATTTTAGACAGATTAACGCAAAATCTATAAAAGATGCATACCCAATGCCCCGCATCGATTACATCTTAAACCAACTACGTGAAGCGAAATTTATAAGCAGCCTAGACCTGAAGGACGGCTATAGAGAGTTGAATCAAGCGGAGAAGAACTATTCGGCAACGGAAAAGGAATGCCTAGCAATAGTGTGGGCAGTACGCAAGCTGAGACCATATCTCGAGGTATACCGATTTAAGGTGGTGACAGACCACATGGCGTTGAAGTGGTTGAATAGTATAGATAGCCCCACGGGCCGCATAGCTCGATGGGCACTGAATTACAACAATACGATTTCGAAATAGCATATCGAAAGGGCAAATTAAACATTGTCGCCGATGCACTATCAAGACAACCGATGGAAGGGTGCAAAAGAATAGTACACAATGGCGCCCGATTACGACAAGCAAACAAAGAATGTGAGTGGATTCAAGATATAATAAAGAAAATACAACAACAACCACAGAAATATAGAGATTACATGGTAGAAAACAGCCAGGTGTACAGGAATATTCCGCATAGAGCAGGCCAAGAAGAAGTAATATCATGGAAATTGTGTGTGCCCAAGACGCTACGGAACCAAGTGATGGAAGAAAACCACACTTCCATAACGGCAGGGCATACAGGAAACAGGCGAACGATTACTAGAACTGCGTCAAGATATTGGCCAGGAATGCAACGAGATATCAAGAAATTTGTGGGAAAGTGCACAACGTGTCAGCAATACAAACCCAACCAACAGCAAGCAGCAGGGAAAATGCTGACGCAAATACCGGATGAACCATGGGCCACCGTTTGCGCTGATTTCGTCGGACCCTTACCACGGTCGAAACATGGAAACTCAATGTTACTAGTAATCATTGACCGATTTTCAAAATGGACAGAACTGATACCCATGCGAAAGGCAACTGCGGAGAATCTAATCAAGGCCTTTAGGGAAAGGATTCTGTCGAGATTTGGAGTTCCTAAAGTGGTAATAACGGACAATGGGGTCCAATTCACTAGCAGAACATTTAAGAAAATGCTAGAGGAATGGGGATGCCAACACCAATTAACAGCACCATACACACCCCAAGAAAACCCAACCGAAAGGGCAAACAGAACAGTGAAAACAATGATTGCTCAGTTTACCGGTGAAAATCAACGGAATTGGGATGAGAGCTGGCCGGAAATAACACTGGCTGTAAATACTAGTCAATCAGAGTCAACTGGATTTACGCCAGCATATGTGATACAAGGACGTGAACCTAGAATGCAGGCGCGATATACGATAGTGTCACGACAGGCACAGGAAAGCAAAGCATACCACCAGAGGCGAAGGCAAAACAAGTGCAAGAGCTGTTCGAGCTAATAAGACGTAATCTGGAGACGGCGGCACAAGATCAGGCACGTCACTATAACCTAAGGAGGAGAGAGTGGAGACCAACAATTGGAACCACAGTATGGGCAAAAGAACACCATCTCTCGAATGCGGCCGAAGGATTTGCAGCAAAGTTGGCACCAAGATTTGGAGGCCCCTATGAAGTGACAGGTTTTTTGTCTCCAGTTATATGTAAATTACGGCACAAAGAAACAGGAAAAACCAGGCAAGCACATATCAGCCAGATGAAACAACAAATATGTGAACAAACAGATGGCAAGAAACTAGATGAACAATGAGTGAGGACGACTCTGATGACATGGCAGCGAGAAAGAAATACACATACAGAAAACAAACACATGGTACAAGGGACAGGGGAGGGCAAATCACTCCCGAAGAAGGGGGGGAGTGTGAGGAACATTATAATTAACTATAATATCCCACACAACAAGCCAGCAACAACACAATCAAGCGGTGCAAAGGATGCACCAGATACAAGATACAGCCGAGACACAAACCAAACGTACGATATACGACCGAACCCGCTGCTGATGGATCGAACCGATTCAATATAAGTGGCATACGATCAAACGTGGCCAGTCGAACCACACGAAACCGCCGGCGATTTCGTACAAGCGGGAAGATGCGTGGGAAGCATAATGCAAGAAACCGATATACACACACATGCGATGGGCAACCAAGTCCAACATGGCTCGATCCAATGATTTCGATCGAACCACATGCGACCGCTGGCAATTTCGTACAAGCGGGAAGATGCTTGTTACTGTTTAGTAATGGAAGCAAAATCTCACTGAAAGATGTGCTCCATAGCAAGGAAATTCCACACAATCTATTATCAGGGAAGAAAATGTAGGATGCTGGCCTAACAATTGACTTTAGTCCTGAAGGCATAAAAGTCACTAAAAACGGTAATTTGGTGCCTAAAGGAAAGAGTGAGTATAATGTACAAATTATAAAATTTCAATTAAATACAAAAGTATACATGTCAAATAATTCAAAAAGTGCAGAGTATCTCTTGTGTGTAAAAGATTGGGTCATATAAGTTTAGGAAAATTTTCAGAAATAAAACGAAATAACTTATTTGAAGATATCAATCTTTTAAGTCGTATTGAGTCAAACGATGATGTATGTGAGGCTTGTATTAGTGGCAAACAATCTAGATTAAAATTTGAAAAAAGCAAAATAAAGAACATATCCAGCGACCTTTGTTTGTAGTCCATTATGATGTCTGTGGTCCCATCACACCCACCACAATTGATAACAAAAAGTAATATGTTGTTTTTATTGACCAGTTCACACATTATTGTGTTACATATTTAATAACTTATAAGTCAAATGTATTTTCCGTTTTTAAAGACTTCATTGCAAAAAGTGAAGCTCACTTTAATTTGAAAATAGTGAATCTCTACATTGATAATGGCAGGGAATATCTTTCTAATGAAATGCGTGAGTTTTGTGTTGAAAAAGGCATCAGTTATCATCTTACAGTGCTCTTGTTGTGCTAAACTTAGCAAACAATTTTGGGGTGAAGCTGTTTTAACAGCAACATATTTAATTAATAGGTCCCCAAGTAGAGCCTTGAAAAAAACACCTTATGAGATTTGGCATAATAAAAAGCCTGTTTTAAAATATCTCAGGATATTTGGCTCGACAAAGTTTGACGATAATTCAATGAAAACTATACTTGTCGGTTATGAGCCAAATGGGTATAAATTGTGGAACATGAAATTTATGATAGCAAGGGATGTTGTGGTGGATGAAGTTAACATCATAGAAAATAGTGATGTTCATAAAGAAGACTCCAATGTTAAACTTGATAAAGCTGATTCAAGTGATGATTCTGTAGTCACAGAGTTGGAAGAGTTGGTTTTTCCATTGGTGGAAAATGATGAATCTGTTCAAAAAGGATTAGATGTGCAACATAAGAAAATTCCACATGTCTCGAGAATGCCGATCCAGTTATTGAAACTGGTGATAAATTGAAAGAAGTTGCAATTGGAAAGAAAATTAGACGCAGTGAGAGAATTAAAGATAAACCCAAATTGTCATATCGATTTTTAGAAAAATGTCTTTTGAATGCTCAAATATGTTTGAATGATGTTCCGAATACTTATGACGAAATTAAATTTCGTGAAGACAGAGTTCAATGGGAAAAAGCCGTTGAAGATGAACTTAACTCTCATTTTCAAACCAATACTTGGTGTTTAGTGCAAAGGCCTGACGGGTAAAACATAGTTGATTGCAAATGGGTGTTTAGTAAAAAACAAGATGAGTTTGGCAATTTAAAAAGTTATAAAGCAAGACTTGTAGCAAGAGGTTTTACTCAGGAATATATGACAGATTATGATGAGACATTTGCACCAGTTGCACGAATTTCAAGTTTTAGATTTCGTTTAGCACTCTCAAATCAATATAACCTACAAATTCATCACATGGATGTAAAAACTGCTTTTTTAAACGGAACTCTAAAAGATGAAATTTACATGACGATTCCAAATGGCTTAGTTCATGGAGATGAGGATAAAGTATGTAAACTCAATAAAGCAATTTATGGCCTTAAGCAAGCTGAAAAATGTTGGTTTGAAGTTTTTGAGTCGGTATTAAAGGAGGCTCGTTTTGAAAATTTAGGAGCTCTGAGTATTGTATATATATTTTAGATAACGGAGATATTCCTAAAAATATTTATATTCTTCTATATGTCGATGATGTAGTAATTGCTACAAATAAATCTTGTACAATGTCTAAATTTAAATCTTACCTACAAAATAAATTTCAAATGACTGACTTACAGGAAATTCGTTTCTTTATTGGTATAAAAATTGACAGGAAGAACGATCAGTTATGTCTCAGTCAGTCAGCACATATTAGCAATGTAAAAAACAAAATTTAACATGGAAGATTAGGACACCTCTCCCAAGCAAACTAAACTATGAGGCATTACAATCAGAAGAATCATATGATGCACCTTGTAGAAACTTGATTGGTTATTTAATGTACGTTATGTTATGCACACATCCTGAGTTGAGTACATCGATAAGCATTTTAAGTCGATATACAAATAACAACAATAAGGAACTCTGGCAATGTCTTAAACGTCTCTTAAGGTACCTGAAAGGCTCTATTAATTTGAAATTGACATTTCATAAAAATATAAATAATAATAGTATTCTGATGGGATATGTTGATTCTGATTGGGCTGGAAACGAGACTGACAGAAAAAGCACTACTGGATTCGTATTTAAAATTTTTGAAAATTGTTTAATTTCATGGAGTACCATGAAACAAAATTCCGTTGCTGCTTCGTCAACTGAAGCGGAATACATGGCTCTATTTGAAGGTGTCAGAGAAGCATTATGGCTTAAGTCATTAATAAATGAAGTTAAACTAGAATTAAATGGTCCAATAGATATATTTGAAGACAACCAAGGTTGCATTAGTATTGCCAATAATCCTACTTGCCACAAGAGAACAAAGCACATAGATATTAAATACCATTTTACTAAAGAACAAATTCAGAAGAAACTAATTTGTATTAAGTGTATTCCAACAGATTCTCAATTGGCCGATATAATGACGAAACCGTTACCAGCAGCACGATTCATCACCTTGAGAAACCAACTAGGGTTGACGGAAAAAATTAATGAGACAATTTATTCATAACAAGCCTGATTAAACTAAAAGAAGGACAATTTTATTTCTTCTTACAATTCAAACTTAATCTATAAACTTTTTGAAACTAAAAAAAAAAAAAAAATTGGATTATCATATTAAAAAAACTTTTTGAAATTGAAAATTGAACTATGATATTAATTTTATATTACTTATTCTAAAATGCTTATTAAAGTGAAAAGCTGAATTATTATATTAATTTCTTTATGTTTTTGTTAATTGAAAATGAATTATGTTTTTGAGGTGGCGTGTTAAAAAGTATATACATATGTACAAGCAAAACGGGACTTTACCAAAAATGCTCTCTTTTCTATTTTATCGCTCGTGAGCATCAGTATACGTTTGAGAGTTTAGTTATGATCTGACTGCGAGTGGCGTGTGGTTCTTCAAAATAAATTGATTGTGAAAACTAAATTCAAAGTTTCTTATTATTTTGCATTTGTGTTGAGTATATATATATAACAATCAAGACTATATTTTCCATAAAGACAAACGAGACCTAGGAACTTTGGAATACCAAATGAGTGTGATAGTCCGAAATAACTCGACCCTAGAAGCATTTTACTCCCAGATCAACAAGCATCTTTCACTTATTATAGAGAAGCTTAAGAGCGAGAATCACACTAGAGAAGCTCTTAAAGTATTAATTTATTCGTACCGCGAAAGGGCCTTGCGTGCATTTGTAAGGGGATGTGCACCACAATTATTGGCTTTGGTAACAGTTAAGCACCCAAAAACGTTAGGAGAAGCTTATTCTATAGCCCTAGAACTGGAAATTGTTATTTCAGCTGGGAATCCCTCCCTAGAATACGCCTCTAAGGAAACTTGGCACACACGCACAAACACCCCTTACTACCGACCGCGACCCATGTATCGACCTTCCTTCGCTACGTCATACGTACCCCCAAGAGCAACACATGCCATGTCTTATGTCTATTCAATTACAAAAGCCCTTAGTACAATCAGCATATGGACCCATAAAAATTTCACAATACCTCAATGGACCTTTCTGTATTCGACCCGGTTACCCCTGGTGGCAACAATTCGGACTAATACCCAAAAGGAAAAATTTGTTATATTTACATTGATGACATAATTGTTTTCAGTGCTACTTATGAAGAACATTGGCACAACCTCAGGGCAATATTTTCAAGGCTTCGTGAAGCAACCCTACAAGTAAATTTGGAGAAGTCACACTTCCTGAAAACCAGTGTTGAATTTCTGGGCTATGTTGTCACATCTCAAGAGATTAATGTAGATAGGAAAAAAGTAGAGAGAATGTTAAAAATACCGCCTCCCACAAATCTGAAACAGCTCAAATCCTTTTTAGGCATGACATCATATTACAGAAGATTCATCAAAGATTATGCGAAAATTGCCAAGCCCCTAACAAATCTCACCAGAGGAAAAAACGCACAAACCAAGGCCTCACAATCCAAGAAAGTTTCCATTGAGCTTGGTTCACTGGAACTAGAAGCGTTTAAAGTCCTTAAGACCCTTCGTCCTATAGCATCGTCCTATAGCATACATCTCAAGATCGCTTGACAAAACTGAAGAATATTACGCCACCATTGAAAAGGAGATGTTAGCCATTGTTTGGGCTCTGGACAACCTACGAACGATTCTATATGGGGCTGGCTGCATAAAAATCTATATGGACCACCAGCCGCTTACGTATGCCATGAGCAATAGGAACTTCAATGCAAAGTTAAAACGTTGGAAGGCGAAAATTCAAGAATATAATCATGAGCTGATCTATAAACCGGGCAAGGCAAACGTGGTTGTGGATGCGTTATCGCGTATCCCCCATGCCCCCAACCCGTCGGACACGAATCTATTGGTCCTCCATTGAAAACATTGACCACTTCAGAGATAAGTAGTTTGCTAAAGACTTACATCAATCCATCTGTAATTAATTCAATAAAAATACCTAAAAGCCATTTACAGCTCCTACAAACATGTTACCTAGATTTCTTTAAAGCGGACGTTGACGATACTATGCGCAGTACATTCAAGTGGCCCCTACGACACCAGGACAAAGCCTGTTACGCGCGAGCCCAAGCAGATAACTGCCCACCTCCCACCCGACCGACCGAGGGGTGCAGCCGTATAACGCACGGCACGAATCGCGTGGACAAAATACACAATAGAAAAGACAGACAAACACATAATACTATAGCTATATATTAACTAAATGGGATAGGATAGATGTTTTAAGCATATTAATAGAAAACTCTGAGCCGATTATAGGGGATAGAAGATTGTAATCAGACCAGAGGACCCTAAAAGGTTCATGCATAGCATAGTTAGAAGAACAACGACTAAGGGATAAAGGTATTAAAGGATGTCTTCTCCGTCTACATGGTACCGACAGATTCACCTGAGCTAATAACTCAGGCGAGTCGATATCACCAATTAGGAGCTTGTGCATAAAAATGACACCAAGCATAATTCTACGGTTAGTTAGGGACGGAAGGTTAATCAAGAGAAGTCTACTAGAATACGAAGGCAAATTGACATTGCGATCCCAGCTTAAGCCACGAAGAGCAAATAGCAAGAACTGCTTTTGAACGGATTCTAGTCTAATCTGGTGCGACTCATATTGAGGTGACCAAATGCAAGATCCATACTCTAAAATAGGACGGACAAGCGAAGTAAAAAGAACTTTAGTTGTATAGGGGTCAACAAATTCTTTTGACCATCTTTTAATGAAACCCAGGACACTCATGGCCTTTGCGACCGTGGTGGAAATATGGGTGTTAAAATTTAACTTTTGGTCCATAAGTACGCCCAAATCATTCATAATATTTAGACGTTCTAAAGGGCTGTTCTTTCGAATATAAGTGACCAGTTGAGGAGAGTTACGAAAAAAAGTCATTACCTTACATTTGGTAGTGTTAAGATTTAGTAGATTAAACTGGCACCAGGATTGAAAGTTTTTAAGATCAGCTTGTAGCCGACTAAATGAATCTGTATCTTTATAAGTAAGACAAAGCTTGACATCGTCAGCATACATAAGCACACGCGAATGAACAATGACTGATGGAAGATCGTTAATAAATAGTGTGAAGAGCAGAGGGCCAAGATGACTACCTTGAGGTACACCAGAAGTCACAGAAATGGAAACGGAAAAAGAAGACTTAAAAAGTACCTTCTGTTTCTATTTGTTAAATATTCTCGAACCCAAGAAAGGAAAAGGGGTGGAAACCCAATGTCGCTCAGCTTAGAAAGTAATAGGGTATGATTAACGGAATCAAAGGCTTTGCTGAAGTCAGTGTATATTACATCAGTTTGTTTACCATTTTTGAACCCCTTGATAATTATTGATGTAAATTCTAAAAGGTTAGTTGTTGTAGATCTACGTTTCACAAACCCATGTTGGGATGGCGAAATAATAGAGCTGCAAAAATGTTGCAATTGAGAAGTTATAATTTTCTCAAAGCTTTCGGAATACCCCTATAGTTAGAGGCTTCGGACTTTTTGCCATTTTTATGCAGAGGAATAATATACGACTCCTTCCAAATAGATGGAAAAGAGGAAGATTCTACAGACAATAGAAACAATTTTAAAATGGGTTTACATAATGCGTTTGCACAGAACCTGAGTACACATCCAGGAATACCGTCTGGCCCCGGAGAAAAAACAGGTGTAACTAATTTAAGTTCGCTAAGAATAGAACTTTCATCAATCACTGGATTGAAAATGCAATTAGCCTTTTTTAAATGATAAGGATTCGGACTTGCTCGATATTCCGTTGAGGAATAAGTTGTTTTGAAAAAACTCGCAAACATATCGGCAATTGCCTGATCAGTGCTCGCTTTTTTATTTTAAAAAGACAAAAAAGATGGGTGCACAGAGGTCTTACGTTTAGAATTAACAAAATTATAAAATTGTTTAGGGTCAGAAGAAAACTGAAGCTTACACCGCTGAAGATAATTCTTATAGCATTGTGTATTAAGCATCATGAATTTTGAACGAGCGACTGTATACAGAGCATAATCTGATGAACGACGTGTTTTTTGAAACTTCTTATAATATCGTGTCTTCACATTTTTCAAATTGGATAGCTCGCGAGAGAACCAGGGAGGTTTGTTAAGCCGCTCCAGCCTACCAAGAGGCACACAAATATCAAAGAGTGAATTCAGAGTATCATAGAAAAAACGAACAGCCGAGTTCATATCACTACAATTGTACAGATAAGACCAATCGGTAGTAGCAATGTTTTCATTAAGGCTGGCAAAGTCAGTCTTACGAAAGCACCTAGTTAGTGGTAACTCATTTGAACCAAGTAATGGTGAAAGCAAGGGCAAGTCAATTTTTAAATTTAATGTAGGATGAAATTTGTCTTCTGGAAGAACAAATGGTTCGATCCTAGAAACCTCACAATAAGAAGAATCCAATACAAAAATAAGATCTAACGATTTTCCATTAGAATTTAAGACAGGATTGACTTGGGATAAAGATGAGCCTAGAAGGCCATCAATAAAGTCATGTGACAAAGAGGGCAGCAACGTGGTAGATTCATCCGTTAGTGACCATGCTAAAGCGGGTAAATTAAAATCACCTACAACTATGAGCATGTCTTGACTCGAAACTAAATAGGAGACAAACTGAATTGCCTCTAAATGATTTAAATATACCACCATGTCTGACAATGGTGGAATATAGGAACAAGTAATGAAAGCATTAAAAGATTTAAAATTTACTTTAACCCCGACAAACTCAATCTCCTGGGTACTAGAAAATTGAATCATTTCAGATGATAAAGCAGCATCAACAGCAATCAGAACGCCACCACCTATGCGAGAAATCCGGTCACGTCTGAAATAGAAAAGTTTGTGGAAAAAACCGATGCATCAGCAATATCAGGTTTTAGCCACGTCTCTGTGAAAGCTAGAATGTTATGCTCAAAAGAAAGACTAGCAGATGCTGATGTGGCAGGAATAGTATTAGTTGTTGTTGAAAGACCAGCAGATGCTGATGTGGCAGGAATAGTATTAGTTGTTGTTGTAGGCAAGCGAATCGGTTGCCGATTTTTCTTTTTTACAGTATATTCCTTAACTATTATATGTTTAGGCCAAAAATCTTCTCGACATATAGTGTCGAAGATATTGGCAGAAACACTAATTTTAAAGAACGAAATGTCCCGAGAATAAGAAAATTTAAACTTCTCCACCGCAATATTCGAGACGTTAACTTTCTTCCGAATATAGGCTATTACATCATCAGATGTGACAACAGGGTCTAGCCTAGAAACAAATATATGTTTCTTTGGTGGTATGCCAACGAGAGGCCGCGGTCCCGAAGCGTCAGCCGCAGCAGTAACGTTGGACAAGTCACCCACTGCAGCAGTCAACTTGTTTACGGGGCCCTCGATACTTTTAGAACTATCGGCAGTTTCCATTGGAATGGGTAATTGCCCAGACACATCGGACACTACAATAGGCATCGTTTTTAAGAGATCATTCCCAGGTGATACCGGTAATTCATTACTAATAGCATTCACAACCGGGCTCTTGAACGATATCAATTGCTGTACATTAGGAGTGGACGGTGCATGAGACCGGTCGGGGACGATAAGAGACACTGGCGGATCTACAGATACAGAAACACCCCAAGGACTGGTCCTTTTACGTTTCGGAGACTCATTCATAAGCGATAAACTTCTGAACTGAGTCTCCACCGCAGTAAACTCCGCTTGGAGTTTATTAAAACCTGCCCTTAAAGTGTCAAAACTATCTCTAGTCCGCCTCATGAAAGAGCGCATCTCATTCTCGACCTCCCGGCAAGCATCACATCCATATTTTAAGCCACCACCTTTAGCAATAGACTCCTTGATTCTGCCTGTGTAACCTGCACACTTAACGTGAACCGCATTGTCACACAACCAACAAAGAATATAATCATGGGAGTCAACCGCATTAGTGGCAACTATGCAATTATTTTTTGAGCAGACAACCATTTTATCAAAAGTTTAATTTAATTACAAAAGGAAATACAAAAAACATAAAAAATAAAAATTCTAAAGGTAAAAAATCTGTGTATAAGAATATACTGACCAGTTCTGACACAAGGGTTAATGTGCAGAGTAAGCCTTCACAACTAAAGAATAAAAAGAAATGAAAACACAAAAACAAAAACACGTATCACAGAGTCGCGGGTAGGCAAAAGACGAGAGCGCAAATCAATCAAGAATAGGAAAGAGCGGGAGAGCGCGTCAAATTGAACACATGCAACAACAATTTGTACGCAAGAGCGCGAGAGTTAGTTAAAACGGTAAAGACACAAAAGCAAAAGAGATAAACAAAACAACAACACGCTAATGCAAGTATTGTTGTAAGTTTTGATTTTATTTAAATTTAAACAAAAACGACAGCAAGAATTCGCGAAATGAAAATAAAATTCGGATATTGTAATTGTTATTAATTAAACCGATAATTTAAGAGTTATGTAAAAGTATTTAATCGCGAGAAAAAATAAAAGTTGATAAGCGCAAAAAAAACACGTCCGTCCTCTGCAACGAGTGAAAGTTTTTTTTAGGTTCTACAAGCTTAGGGTCACACAAAGACTGGTAACTGATTTAGTAGGAGAAGACGAGATTCTCGAAGCAATTGATAACGAATATCGCAGAGCCCTTAGAAATCCCGAAGAGGTCAGACGTCAGCTGTTAGAACGATGTTATTTCACAAAATGGCAAACAAAATAAAAGCGTTTACGGCAACTTGTCAGATCTGCAAGGCACTCAAATATGACAGACACCCTAATAAGCCTCTTCTACAGCCAAACCCTGTACCGAACTATCCGTGCGAAATTCTACACGTGGACGTCTTCATGTTGGAAAAGCACAAGTTTCTTAGCTGTATAGACAAATTTTTCAAATTCGCCAAGCTTTTCCCTCTAGAATCTAAATCGGCTCTCAAACTACGTGAAAAATTAGCAGAAGTGCTTCACTATTTCACGACACCTAAAATTCTGGTGATGGACAATGAGCAGGGCCTCCTTTGTCCAACAGTTCATAATTACCTAAGATCATTGGAAATAGAGGTATACCACACCCCAACGCAGCGAAGCGAAGTAAACGGTCAAATAGAAAGATTTCATTCAACATTCTTAGAAATCTACAGGTGTTTAAAAATAGAGTTTCCGTTACTTAAGGTAACTGAACTCGTGCCTATGTCAGTTGATAGGTATAATAACTCGGTCCACTCAGTGACGAAACGAAAACCGATTGACATTTTTCTTGACAGGGATTCCCGAATAAATTATGAAGGGCTAACAAATTTCAAACGCGAAACATCAGGGGGCTGATCGAACGTCGACAAGAACTTGCCATTAATAGACAAGTTAAAAAGTACAAGGACAAGTTCAGTACGCCGAAGGGGAAATAGTCTTTGTTAAAAATAAGCAGATCAAGGGTAAGGAAAAGAAGTTATACAGTAAAGAAGAAGTGCAGGAAAATATAAAAGTGACAGTTTGTACTAAGTCTGGTAAACTCATTCACAAGGCACACCTTAAATTTAACCGTAAGCGTTCATAATTCGCACATTTGGCCTTACTACTATTAATTTTTCGTTGTTGCTGTTTTTTCTACGTTTTTCTTGGGTATGTCGCGATTAAAAAATTATTCAAAATCACTATCTATTATGAAAATAATTAATAACTGGCACTCTTCACAAACCTGGTAAATAATAATAAACAATACCATTTAAGAATACTAACCTAACATTATAAGTAATATTAAATGTCTCCACCAAAAAAGATGCTTACTCTACAACAGTCTGCTACAGCTCATTTCTTCAGCTCCTGTTATCCCAAAGCTCGCTCGAACCGCGAAGATGCAAGACAAAAAGCTGCTCTGCGCCAGCTGCTGCAGCAAAAGGGGCAGCGAGCAGGAGGAGCAGCAGCAGCGGGAAGGTTATTACATTTAGCCGCCAGTGCTGACAAACAGACTATTTGTTGCGCTTTGGCAAAAATATATCCATACCCTTTTCTTGAAAATAATATTGTGGGTATATTGGTTCTTATAATAAACTCTTCTAATATATTCCTCCATAAAAGGAGATTTTTCAATTTACAACTTTAGGTGCTAGTGATTTTTATTTAGGGATGTTCTTTAACCATAAATAATAAGTTTTTCGGGGTTCCTAAACTTTAGAATGTCTATTAGCTGTAGTTGAGGTGGAAAACTTTATGCGTAGAAGTATCATTCGGAATCTGAATGGATCCTCAGGCCTTGGAATGGTTTATAGGAAGCCTTTTTCAGCATGTTATGCTCAGATGCGTATTCACATTATTATTAATGATAATTTAAATCTTCTTTTGGGTGTTGAAGTAAGCTAAATCTGAACGATTGTAATCGATATTAAGCACTAGTAACTACTGATTTTTGGAGTATCAAATGCTTATATGTATATTAAATAGTTATTAATAAAATTAAAATACAAACTTATATGTAGAGAAATAGTTATAGTATATTTTAGGTATCTAACTTGTTATTTATTTTCCAAAGTTTGTTTAATTACCGCCATCAGTTTTGATTTTCATTTTCATTGATATGCAAAATTGTATCCAAAGCAGTCCACTTGTTATTAATTAATTTCCGTAAAATCGCTTGAAATTATAATCCAAGCAATTTGGCTCAGCCCATCTCTTGACTTGAAGGAGGCGCCCCATGGCGAACGAGTCTGCTGCTGCTGCTGATGGTAACTGCGAATATTTTGGACTCTTTTTTTTTTTGTATTCGCCATTGCCATATGGAGAACATTTGTTGGCCATGTTACCAGCAATTTTCATGATAATTAAATGCAATCGATCGATCGACCGATGGATAGACGGATGGATGGATGCAGATTCATTGCCTAAATGCATGTCATTGCTCAGCATGTGCTTTGGAGGTAAAGGAGAGCTGCCGCCTCTTGATATGTAACACGTTACCATTGTGTCGTTTTGGCCTTCCCCCGGCCACAAAATGAATATGTCAAAATTTACAATTCTTATGATCGCGCGGGTCAAGTGATCGATGATGACAGTACAAAATAATAAAGACCATCGTGACTGATTATTTTCTGTTGATTCATAACACTTGTGTGAGCCAACAACAACATAAAAATGGAAAACAAATGTCTAGAAAACCGCAGCTCAAAACTGAGAGAGAAGAGATGAATAATAAGTCAAGGCACATTAAATAGTGTTTTCAATTTCGTCGTAACGCAGCTAAAGATGGAGGAGATGGAGATGAAGTTGCTGATGTTGATGTGGATCTCCAGTTCCATCTTAGATGGGGGTATGGCTGGGATTTGGCTATTGTTTCAAAACTGGCCCATGATTTATGTCTACTATTGACGAAAGCCAAGTAGCCAAAGACCTAACGATGCTCAACAATCTTTATAAAATAATATATTATATTTTATTGGTTCTGTCATGGCGAGGCATGGCGTTATCTATTGTTAAAGTGCCAAAGAGGTCGTGGTCTCAATCCATTCGAGGTGCTATCTACGAGTATGTTGCCTCAGCGAATCTCCAGCACCCATTAAAGTGGCTTCCTTTTCCAGACTTCGCCAGGCCAATAACACGTTTGACAAATCATTTGACATTTTCATTTAGAGAAATGGGCAAAACACTCTCTCATTGACATGAGACTTTCTTTCTTTTGACTGGCTGATGATTATGATGCTGACTGTAGTATACTTTTAGGGATAGGATTAGGCCACATACTTTTAGGGATAGATTATAAGTAATTAGAACTTAAGCATAATGTCTAGCTTTAAGTACCGTTAAGGACACTAGCCATAAGACCAAAGTAAATGTTATAAATAGTAAATACCGGGCTTGCGGCCCAATTAATTACTTCAAGTCAAACCTTGCCTTCGCCTACTTCATGGCGATCCTGCCTACCATTGGCAACAAATAACCAGAGGGCCGGGGCTAACTTCGACCGCGTCAAAGTTTGAATACCCTTGCAACTTTTATAATAACTCTTTCCTTACCTATAGCCATCAAAGTGAAAAAACGTTCAAGCTAAAAAGGCTAATGTTTGCGAAAGAACGGCCTACAATCTTAGCATAGATTTAGATAAAAACTAAGATATTGATCAAAGTCACTGTTTTCCACCGATCGTTCCTATGGGAGCTATATGATATAGTAACCCGATCTTTATCAAATTCGGCACAGTCATTAACAGATATATTAAACTAACAAATGTTTAATTTGAAAGCAATCGCGTCAAAAGTAACGAAGTTATTGACAAAAGTACTGTTTTCGAAAGATTTCGATAGTCACCCGATCTTGATCAAATTTGGCATATTCGTTTATATCAGATTAACTCACCAATATTAAATTTCAAGAATATATATACTTTATATGGTCGGAAATGCTTCCTTCTATGCGTTGCACACTTCTGACCAAAATTAATATACCCTTTTTGCAAGGGTATAAAAAGGCAATAAGAAAAAAAAAATCCTTGCCATACAAAAAAAACGGCAAAGTGAAAAAGGAAGCAGACTCAAATACCGATGACCAGGACCATTCCCCAAATAAAGCGGCGAGGTGGCTGTTTAAGATT
Source organism: Drosophila willistoni (assembly GCF_018902025.1). Classification (NCBI taxonomy): domain Eukaryota; kingdom Metazoa; phylum Arthropoda; class Insecta; order Diptera; family Drosophilidae; genus Drosophila; species Drosophila willistoni. The sequence continues at coordinate 19,679 of NW_025814353.1, forward strand.
AAACAACGGTTTCATCTGAAATGGCTTCACCAAATCAGATACAACAAGAAATATACAAAACGAAAACAAAAATATAATACAAAATAAGTCATAAAGATTCATATGACAATTATTGCTTAAAAACCAAACAAACATGCATCCACACTCTGTGGAAAACACTTAAGATTACAACAGCGGCGCGTTATCAAGTGGCCAACGCTGAGCATGAAATATAAACAATTTTCAACCCCGAAAAACGTAGGTCATTAGAATAAGTATTTTTAAGAACAATTGTCGCCTCCTAGTGTTTAAGAGTTCATGTACACACAATACTTTTGTAAATAAAATCAGTTCATATTTTGAATTCAACGAATGAAGATTGGGTTATTTTCCTTCTCTCCGGGAATCCCTATTCATTTTGGTCCTTCGAGAAAAAGGAACTCTGTAGTTTTCCCCCACCAGTGGTAAGAGACTCAGAGAATGAATCAGCTCCTTAAAGTCTGAATTCTTATGATAAGATCAGCTAAAGGTAGCAAAATAAAAAACTCTTGTTTTCCCCCACTAGTGGTAAGAGACAGAGTGTAATATAAAAGCAAAATATTGCTTAATAAATAAAAAGTGCGTGCGACCGAGTTATAAGGGCAGTTTGGCTAGTCGAGCAACTGCAATAAAAAAAACGAACGATATAAAGTTGGTGTGTGGCTAATTCAAAGCCAGTGAAAAAAAAAAGCAATATAAAGATATAAAGTTGGTGTGTGGCTAATTCAAAGCCCAGTGAAAAAAAAAGCAATATAAAACCAGAGGGCCGGGGCTAACTTCGACCGCGTCAAAGTTTGTATACCCTTGCAACTTTTTTGGTAACTCTTTCCTTACCTATAGCCATCAAAATGGAAAAACGTTCAAGCTAAAGAGGCTAATGTTTGCTAAAGAACGGCCTACAATCTTAGCATAGGAAAAAACTAAGATGTTGATCAAAGTCACTGTTTTCCTCCGATCGCTCCTATGGGAGCTATATGATATAGTCACCCGATCTTGATCAAACTTGGCATAGTTGTTTATATCTGTAATTAACTCACCAATATTAAATTTCACGACAATAGCTAAGAAAATAACGAAGTTATTGAGAAAAGTCACTGTTCGTGACTTTGCCATTTGTATGGGAGCTATATGATATAGTGATCCGATCCGGCTGAATCCGAGATATACAACGCCTGCAGTATATACAAGCCTACATGCAAAATTTCAGCTCTGTAGCTCTTACGGTCTAGGAGGAGTTTGCGTTGATCCAGACGGACGGACGGACGGACGGACGGACATGGCTATTTGAACTCGTCTCGTCGTGCTGATCAAGAATATATAAACTTTATATGGTCGGAGATGCTTCCTTCTATGCGTTGCAAACTTCTGACCAAAATTAATATACCCTTTTTGCAAGGGTATAAATATAAAGTTGGTGTGTGGCGTATTTGAAGCCCTAATATCAAAAAAAAAAAAAACTAGTGTATATATACACTATATGTATGCAGCAGAGCAACAAGATAGTTGCAAAGGAGAGGCCGCTGGAGAACTTAAATTGCCAATAGAAGAAAGTCTGGTGCGATGACCGGCACCGGTACCGCCTGAGCCCATAGGCCTGGACAACAGCAGCTGATCGAGATATAAAACAAAAAGGCGAGCAAACTATCGCTACGCAGCGGCAGACAAGCAGCGGCAGATAACTCTACTTGGCGGACAACAGTGGCGAACGGTGTCTACAACAGGATCATCAGATAAGATATAAATTAAAATAGTTTATATTATATTATATTATTAATATTATATTATTATATATACTTATACTCTTATACAATATCCTAATATTTGAATAAGACAAAATGTTCCCCTCAAAAACTGAAAACTATTAGCGAAGCAACACGAGTTGCATAAAAGGCTAAAAAAGCTAGAAGAGTTAGATGCTAGTAAGTTTACTAGCAAGATTATTAACGAAGTAAATGAGATACAGAAGCTATGGATTAGTTACCATAGCCAAATGCTAGAGAGTGGTGTAACTCAACACTACTATTTCACAGATGGGAAGTATGAGGAAGGTTTAGATATGGCAGCCAAATTACTAGCCAAAGGAGAGTCTAGCAGGCAGAGCTCTGTTGGTTCAGAAACCATTGAAGCAGATGCAACAATGTCAGAAAATGTTGAGGTCAGCAACGGAGAGTCGCGGGGAAACGCGACCTCCAGTATTGAGAACCAGGAAAAATTTGAAGAAAAGGTTCGTCATCTCCAGAAATATTTGGAGATGGTGAGCAAAGATTTACGTACGATAGACAATAGAACAGGCGAAATGTATATTAAGAAAATAAAATTCTTGTTCACATGAACTATACAGAGATAATGAAACGTGTAAAGAGGTCATAGAAGAATTGGAGTTCGACCTTCAGAATACCTTGGTAGCATTAGAAGAGAAAATAAGTGGCGTATCTTCGACAAAACCTAGAACCTCGAAGTATAGGGTAAATATTGAAATGAAGACGCGTGATTCTGAATAGAATTATTAAAGTTGAAGCATTGTATTGCCTCAATTAATGAAAGCTCTTCCGTTAAATATAGCAAACGTGGATATGTCAAAATGGCAAACTTACGTGCTAGCTGACCCCACCTTTAATAAACCTGGTTGGGTCGATATGATAATAGGGATAGACGTATACACCCACATCTTAAGAAGTGGAGTTGCCAAGATTAATGGCCTGCTAGGACAAAATACTCAATTTGGCTGGATCGTGTCGGGATGTACGAAGTCAAAAGGAGATGAGTCTATAGTAGCTACAACAATAGATATTACAGATATGGAGCGGTTTTGGGAATGGAGGCAGA